>NW_010297765.1:13562-31013 GCF_000700745.2 Antrostomus carolinensis | reverse complement strand
AAAGAAATGCGGGCGGAGGGCTGCAGAGCCGCCGTCCCTTGCTGCAGCCCAGCGCGGCTCCGCAGCCGCTGTCAGCCTTCTAGGCAGCAGGCTGGGAACCAACCCTGAGCCCAGTGCCCTGTAGCCAGATCTGTAGCCCACAGAGGGGAAGGACATCTCTCCATCGATGCCCACGGGTTACGGTGTATGCACATGGTGTAAGCAGCGCCTCGCTACCTCCCTAAATAAGCTCTTTATCAAGAAGCACTCTGCGTCCCTCTCGGTCCTTCCTTGCCGCCGGGTATGCCTTTTAATAAGCTCATCTCAAAAGAATAACTTCACCTGCTTTAAAAGCTGAGAGTTTTGGCTAAGAAGGTGCAATCATGTAAAACTGTGCAGATGCATATGAATTAATTGCTCCACCGGTACAAAATAATTTTTATTGGCTTCTTCAACAACATATTCAGCTGTCAAAGGCTGGGGGGGGACACGCAGAGCCAGGGAAGAAGCCGGGGGAAATGACTGCTCTCCCCAAGCCCACATCGTTCGCCACTCCCACATTCCCCATTTGCCACACTCCCTCCTTGTTTCTTCCTAGGAGGAATAGGTAGACTTTGAGTCACGTGTTATTGCAAGAGTTTATGAGGGTAATTGAGCATAGATTGCTGTAGAAAAATCCCTTTCAAAACCAACTACCTTCGAGAAATTGGAGGTATTCCAGGAGAAAGTTGTCTTAGCTGTGTGCCTCACCATTGGTTGTTATTTTTCCTTTCATCTGGCTCATATTGGTGGCTTTTTTGAGCCCTTTTTCAGGTGCTGTGCTAGGTAGCCCCACCTTCCCAGGTAAAATACCATCCATCTTCTCCCAGTCATGTGTCTCTCAAAATGTTTCCTACAGTGTCAACCCTCTAATTGCGCGGTGGATCACCCGCACAGCAATGTGACACACACGCACACTTGTGCATTTCAGTCTGTGACATTGTTCTGCACACTGCTGCCCATGGCCTTGTGAGTGAGAAGTGACCTGCAGACCTTGGTTTGGGAATTGCTTTTATACTTTTGAATTTTTTACTGCGTGATGATAATGTACTTGACAGTAACTTCTTAGTGTTCAAGAGACTGGATACTCCTTGGCCTTCCAGTTAGTGAGTATAGTATTGATGCAGGATTGCTATGTTATCTTTCTGAATTCCCAAGGATCCTCCTTGATTTTTCTTGCTTGCACACTTTGATCTTGTGTTCATTTCTGGGAAGGATGCGCAGATCTCACCTGCATCACTTCTTCCCTCAGCCCTTCCTCTTCCTGTCATTGTTTTCCCTTGCCCCTGTTTGCCACTCTCTGAATTTTTCCTTCCACAACTGAAACTTTTTTTTGTTGTTACGTGGGATTAGTGTGGAATTCAAGAGGGAAAGGTAATTACTATTCTTTTTTTACAGCCTAGAAATCCAGTGTCCTGCAAGTTTGCCTGTGCTGTTAGCGTGCAAACAGGCTGAATGGGTGGCCCGAGTCCATGGGAAGGGAAGTCACCTAAGGAAACCTTGTCAGGGTCCTCCTCTAGTCCTGTAACAGCTCTCCTTTGTGCTCTATGTTTTCTTGTGGTGTAAGATGTAAGGAAAGTGCGGGTTTTCTCATGCACTTCTGTTTTCTTGAGAGCTAGATTCAACTGTGGCAGAGACCTTGCATTACTCCACTGACAAATGTGAGACTATCTATTGCAGCACTTGCTGACGGCTGGTGCAGGAGAGCTCTGGGTTTTGCTCCCGGCTTTGCTGACTGCTGCGACGCTGCACATGTGCAGCCTGGAGCAGACTTTGGTCTGCCTTCAATAGATCTGTTTCTGTTCTGGAAAAGGTATATATTTTTAAACATCAGGAACAAACAGCTGCAGGTCACGGAGGTTGTATGGAGCGTTTGCTCCTTATCGTCTCAATGAAAAGATGTGGTAGGGACTGTGATTGCTGGGTTCACTCTTAGCTGCACAGAAGATAAATTGCAGGCATGCATAGGGCTGGCGCGAGCCCAGGGACGGAGGGTTTGAGCAGACCTTCTGCTGCTCTCTTAATGGAGAGGAAGGAGCCAAATGCCCAGCACATGGCCTGGACGGGGAGGGAATCGCAGTAACTGCTCAGGGACTGGCATTAGCTCACCTGAAGAAGGATGAGGAGAAGCAGAGAGGAAATTCAGAGCATTTTTTTGTAGTTCATGTGTGCTTCTGCTGTCTCTCCTCCCACCCTTCTGCCCTCCTTGCAGTGGGCTTGAAGCTGAGTTTGATGCACCTTTTGACAGACTAGTCCTCTGTGCTGAGACACGTAAGTTACGTGGTAACGTGAAACCATTTTCTATTACAGTATCAGGCAAGACAGGCTGCCTTATGTTGTTGTTTTTATTTAGTTTTCAGAAACCATTGTGAACATATAATCAGAGTTTCCTGGCTTTTTTGTTTGTGTTAGCAGTTTGTATAATTGCGTGCTAGTTTATATTTAACAAGGATATCATTAATGTGGTTTGGGTTTGTGCTCCATGTGTATTCACAAGAAACAAACGATACAAAAAAAGAACACGGAGCTTCTAGCTGTTCAGAGGCTGGTATGTAATTATATGTAAATGGAAAAAACCCCTGCTTGTTCAGAAGTCAGCTTGTTGATGCCAAAGGCTCCTGTCTAGTGCAGAAGGAGTTTGTTTCAGTTTTTTTGGTGAACGGGTGGCTGACGACACAAAGCTGCTGGGAACTACGGGCCAGGTTCTGACAGGTTTTCCTTCATGTGAAAGTGTAATTCATTTTAATAGCTTCACTTAAATTAGCGAGGAGCTCTGTGGAACAAGATTTCAGCAACACTGGTTTAAAATAATTTCAGATCCTGTAGATTTGGTGATGGTCCCAGGTACTTGTTTTTGTGTATGCCTAGAATTCTTGTTGCCATAGCTTTCTTTGGGAAAGATACTGCTGTTTCCATACCTGAGGTTTCCTGTTCTACATAAGGCCTTTTCCAGTGGGCTGGGTGGTTAGAAACAAGCACGTGCCTTTTTGTGTTGGGTTTTGTTTGTTTTGGGGGGGTTTTGTGGTTTTTTTTTCTTTTTTTTGCTAAGGAAGCAAATCAGTGATTGGATTTGGAGTTTAAACACTGCTTACAGTTGCATTTGTGTCGCTGTGTCAGGCTTGAAGGCAGATGGGCAGAAGAATTCCTTCTGGGAACAGCTGGTGCTGGGAAGAAAGCAGAGAGGAGTATCTGCTGAGTAATCGCTGGCAGGGAGGTCCACTCAGAAGGACATTGAAGTTATTGTGGTTCAAATAGATTTATATTCAGAATTTATTGACCTACAAGACAAATCTCATTTCCTGAGTAATTCTAAAATTAATTTATGATTAGTAAAGCTTGTGAAGATTCAATTTGTTTCTACCCATTGGAAAATACAGAGCTGTGTATGGCCTCAGTATTCATCTTCTGGAGAGATGCAGTGAAGGGGGATGCTGGAACGATTGACTTGCCTGGCATTTGTAGGGCTTGCAAAGTGTGATGGGTTGCTAGTGCTGGAGCAAGCCTCCAGCATGTTGCTGAGGAGCTGAATCCCATTGTTTAGTTTCATGGTGGAGGGCTCTGAGGTCAGAGCTTGGTCTTCCACGGTCCTGGGTTGGCAGGCAGTGCAGGCTGAGCCCACCACAGAAGATGCCTCCAAACTGAACACGCCAGAGAAAAAAGAAGAGTCTCTCAGAAACAAGTGTCTTGCAGTCAGAGTCCTGAAAGAGGAGCAAAACAAAAGAGCTGGGGGCACCATCCACCCTGCAGGGTCATCCTAGCATCAGTAGTGGGCTTGTGAGCTGCTGGAAGCACATTGGACCTTTTGTGTGTGATGGAACCTCTGCTATTCATTGAACCTAAAGCCCTTCAGGCAGCCTGAATTTCAGAATGATGTATACAAGAATAGTGTGAAAACAGCAATTTAATGGTCTGAGAAGAGAATGGGAAGTGCACATGCTGAACTAAGTCTTTTCATAGGTGCGTGACCTTGTATGCTACTGATGGTTGCTGTGTCTAAAGAAGGGGATGCTTATTGACTTCAGCTGTCGCTTCAGGAGGCTAAATGGCCTTCCTGTGCCACCCTGAAGAGGGAATGTTCAACAACAGAGTTAAGACTCAGGTAAGGGCTGTCTCACTGATTGCACCAGTGTCCTGCTGCCTCTCTTGGGGCAGGTCAGTCATGGCCCATTTTCAGTGCTACAAGCCCTGCATAAGTCTTTGACACTGTTCCCAAGGGCTGACCCGCTGGGAAAGGGCTTGCATCCCCGTGCACACAGCTTGCAGGCTCCTCCAGGAGGAGGAGGGACACTGAGTGCACCCAGGTCCTTTAGCATGAGCACGCTGAGAGGTTGGGACCTCACTGTCCCTTCAAGCTGTGCAGAAGCAGTCACTGACTGCTGGTGGGCTTTCTGAGCTGTACCCGTGCCGAACATCACACTGACCACCCTCTATCACTGTTGCTCTCTGCCTGCCTTTTCCCTTGTTCGGGGCACAGGGTTGTGCCTCCCTCTGTTGCTTCCTTTGAAACTTGCAGAAATGTGGTCATCTTCCAAATGTTAGTTGAAGTTGACCAGTGGTTCAGAGATCACTGCAATACGATGATGCACAGGCAGATGGACAGCATAGATACATCAGCCTTGTTCCCTTAAAACACAAAACTTTTTAAAACAATCCCACAGAAGTTTGCTGTGGTGTGTTTTAGTCTCTTAATACACTACTTAGCAAGCATCTCTGGCAGATAAAAAAGGTAATATTCATCATACAAGGAAAAAACCCTTTACTGTCAATTCTGAAGAGAAGCTGGGACAGAAGGTAGTGTTCATGACTACTAGGGAATTAATTAGGCACCTTCACAGAGGGACAGACACTGAGAGGGAGCTGCCTCTGCTGAAGCCTTGGGACTCAGCAGGTTTCGGAGTGAGATGGCCATAGAGCTGGATGGGTGAGAAGGCTCTGCCTGAGTGGGTGCTCATTAACCCCTTTGAGAAAGCCTGAGCCAGTAACACGTGAAGAGTTGTGTTTGTGTTGGCTGCCTTTGCTGGCCACCAATTCAAAGCTTTCTAAGTCCAGCCCTGCCTCAGGAAGTCCTGTGGTTTTACCACGCAGGTGTCTAGCTGGTATGTGGTGATCCCTCATTAGCTGTCAGGACAGTGGAAGGGCGAGACATTTCAGCAGATTTGCTTATGTGGTTGGTATATTTCCATTACTCAATCTTTCTTTTCAGCCTTTTCTTTAGTGGCAAAGCTCCTGTGCAGGCAGCCAGACTGGCCCTTTTCCTTAGGAACCTGCTGCACAGCTTCCCTCAGCGCAATACTGCTGCAAGCATCTTGAAATGATGAAGATAAGTAGCAACAATGTGAATCACCAGCCCTCCAGACCATTGCAAAAACATAGTTTGATGATAGATAGATAGGAATATGACAGATCATAATTTGATGACAGCTTTTGGATAGGAAGTATGCTTTAACTGGTAATTATTATGACTTTGAGAACTCTTCTGATTGAGTATACAGCTTAGCTTGCAAGAGTTCAAAACAGCTAAAACACAAATAGGAGATTCCAAAGTGTGCTCTCTGAAAGGGAAAAAAACCAACCAGCTAGTAATTCTGTGGCTTCCTCATTTAAAATAAGTAAGTACCAGGTGGCGGGTACAGAGGCTCTTTAGAGTGGTGAGTGGTGAGTGTGATAGGAAGTAGAGATGAGAAGCAGAAACAAATCCTGATTTTTTTTTTTTTAATTTTTTTTCCCCTCTCTCAATTTCAGCTGTTCATAGTCTCTCAGGCAAGATCTCCACTCCACGAACATAAAGGCTTATCTTCATAGTTTAACCTGAAAATGCAGAAGGTTGGTTTTACATGTTGGGACTTCTGCACATTGAAACTTCAGTAGACACTGACTTATCCCCAGATAAATATGGTAAATCAGATTCTATTTGAGCCATGCAAATATGCACAAAATTCACCTCTGAACATATGCCAATACCTCCAAGGATGTAATCAGTCCTTTCTAAACATGCTCTTCTACACCCAGAGTTGCTATTGATGGCTGTGGGGCTGCCACCAGATATCAGGCTTAGCAACGCAGCAGGTGCAGCAAGACAGAGAGCTGGCTCTTTTCATAACCCAACTGAAAAACCCATTGCCAGTTTGCTGTAAGAAGTGTTATTCCTAGAAAATGGAAATGACATAATTTGGCATATGGAGGGTATTTGTCTGCCGGCCTGCAGTTTGCAAATAACGTGCTGAGAAATTTAAGGAATGGTATTTGATTTCATAAGAAGGGCTTAGCAGAAGTTTTATTTGCTGCAAGAGTAGGGTAAAGAGCTTGGCAAATCAGTTACGAGAAGAAAATTTCACTGGTTGCTGGAGAAAGCACAACGTGCCAGTGGGAAACTTTCAGGACCCTCAGGGTTTGCTTTTCAGGCTGCAATATGCAGATGTAGAGAAGCACATATTTAAGGAACTGCGAGGTTGCTTTACAGGGGCTACTGCTACATTCATAGCAACTGCTTTCTTGTCATGAATGCTAAATGTATTTTCTGTTCTCATGATGTATTTCAAAGTCAACACTGCCCTTAGCAGCTACATTTCAGTATTTTTGCCTAAGGAAGGTTTTCTATTGTGGAAAATTTAGAAGTGAAGGAAAAGTGAAGCAAAGGCTACCTTCCTTTCTAGAAGTCTTTTTTAAAAAAAAAAACCAAAAAAACTTTGAGCCTATATATGAATATAAAGGACAAGCACATATTCTTAGCAAGCAGTTGTGTTTTCCTCCATGTTGTTATAGATTAGGCTAGCAGTTTTGTGAAATTGACGTTTGGGGGAAAAAAGATTCACTTACCACAACTGAAATGTGTTTTCCCCTTCTTGTCTTGGATGGCAGAGGAAGGTATGTTCTTTCTGACCCAGGAACCTGCAAAGCCTACACTGTACATTTACGTACGTAGACAATTACTCAGTTAAATCAAGTGCCAGTGTATAAAGTTATGCTAGTAAGTAAATCTTTACAATATCAGTGATTTTACTGTGTAATATTGGTGGGGTTAAAAAATAGATAGCTAGATAAGTTTATAGTAATTTTTCAGACAACAACGGATTGCATTTTGGTGCTTCTACAGATAATCATATTACCAAGGTGAGTATGATTAGGTTTTCAAATCTACATGCTGTCAAGGCAAATGAGGCATAGGCATATCAGTTTACAAGTAAAGGTATTCAAAAGAAGTGTAAACTTTCCTGCAAAAAAAAAAAATCCCCTGATTTTGTGTAACAGGAAAAATCTGTAAGGTGACATTATGCTGACTTCTTTCTGTACCACATCGTGCAGCTGAAGCTGCTGACTTCTTTCTGTACCACATCGTGCAGCTGGAGCTGAACTGCATGGAACAAACAGGGATGAAGCTCTTCAGCTTGCTTTTCCCTTTCTCTGGGCTGTGGGTAGGATGTTGAGTACCAAGAAATAAGTAGTGCCACTCAGTTTGCAGCCTGCTGGAACCTGCAAAGCCTACACTGTACATTTACGTACGTAGACAATTACTCAGTTAAATCAAGTGCCAGTGTATAAAGTTATGCTAGTAAGTAAATCTTTACAATATCAGTGATTTTACTGTGTAATATTGGTGGGGTTAAAAAATAGATAGCTAGATAAGTTTATAGTAATTTTTCAGACAACAACGGATTGCATTTTGGTGCTTCTACAGATAATCATATTACCAAGGTGAGTATGATTAGGTTTTCAAATCTACATGCTGTCAAGGCAAATGAGGCATAGGCATATCAGTTTACAAGTAAAGGTATTCAAAAGAAGTGTAAACTTTCCTGCAAAAAAAAAAAATACCCTGATTTTGTGTAACAGGAAAAATCTGTAAGGTGACATTATGCTGACTTCTTTCTGTACCACATCGTGCAGCTGAAGCTGCCCTTTCTCTGGGCTGTGGGTAGGATGTTGAGTACCAAGAAATAAGTAGTGCCACTCAGTTTGCAGCCTGCTTGAAGATAACTGTTCTTTTCATCCATCCACATGCCACCTGCCGTGTGTGGCCTTGCCCATGACCATACAGGACATATCTGCACATATTTTTTCTGTAGACAAAAGGGACAGAGAAGTGATAACTGGGATGCGGTGTTGGTGCCAGTGCAACTTCAACAGGTACCAACCACTGGGCACTATCACTGGAGTTGAGCTTGTGCCTTCTGCGGGTGTGGGAAGGCTGGTGATGGGTCCCTCTCTGTCCTCTCTCCTCCGTCGGTCATCATTTCCTTTCCCATTCAGGATGGAGAAAGAGCCACTGCAGGTGCAGGGTCAGCAGCTCCCAGTAAGGAAACAATGCAGGAGGCTCCAGCATTCCCAGGATCTTTGTTTCTGGTGGGTTTGCCATGGGTCTCAGTCCTCCAAGAAGGTTGAATCACACAGAGGTTAATATACAGAAGGGAAGAGGAGGAGGTGAGAGACCCTGAGCTGATCTGTCTCCCTGTCTGACAGGAGGTCTACATGCTGGCATGGTGGCGTGGATTTTAATTTCATCATGGTGAAAGGGTCAGATGTTATTACCATTGCTTTTTACAGAGATAACTAACAGCACCGGAGCAGCCTGTTCCCCACTGCAGATGCTAGCAGAGAAGCAGAGTATAAGCCCAGCGTGGTGGTGTGCCCTCTGAAGGGTGCAAGCAGCACTGCTTTGCCAGCCTGCTGCAGAGGGTGGTCTGCTGAATTGCAGCTTCCTGGGTGCCTGGTGTTGGAGAAGGGGAGAGCAGAGCCTCACCAGCCCAAGGACCTAGGATGTCTTCAGCACTCAGGGAAGACCATTGTGTCAGTTGGAGAGATGTCTGGGTTCATCCAACACCCCCAGCACATGTAGGGATGGAGAAAGGGGAACTAGGAGATGAATGTCACATAAGGCCCTTGGCCTTCAGGCCAGCTTGGATCATGTACATACATTGGTGTGTACACAAATACAGTCCATATCTACAGTTCAAGAAGCTTTCGTTACTGCTTGTTCACACTGGCATGTGCTAGGAGCCTGCACTTCCCGCCCCCCTGTGCTCAGCCTCTCTGAAGTGTGTAATGTAAAGCAGAAGCTAGATGTCAGCTACGGCCTGAAATGTGTCTTGAAAACATCTTATTCTTTTTTTTTTTCCTCAACAACTTTATTCCTTGTGTTTTGTGTGTCATACCCCTCTACAGACCACAGTTTTATTTTCCTGTTAATCCTGCAGTTGCATTAGTACCTACAGATCCAATAGCAAAGGAGATTAATTTTCTCCTTCTTCAGCTGAGGTTTCAATCAGCTACACCCAGGCGGGTGCGAGGTGACAGAAGGATTGCCCGCATGTCCGTGGGGTGCGGTGGACTTGCACAGCAGAGAGTGAAGTCCTCGTTACGTGACAGAGAGCTACGTTAAAACAAAGACTCTGTCTTGATACCTGGGACATGGGCAAAGTTGAACAGACTGCATAGTTACAAGCAGACTTCATAGGTCTCCAGATTTACCTAAGTGATGTTGTTTCTGACTGTAAAACATGGAGATGTTTTTCTGGGTAGTAGGAAGAGAAGAAAAACAGCTTTCAGATGCTACAGTGCAAAATACAGTTTAATCGCTTGGATAGGTGAGTCGTGCAGGTGCTGCAGCAGGTTATGTAAAAAGGTGTGGAAAGCACGTGTCTGCTGTTAACAGTCTTGGAATCATGGTCTTCAAAACACAATGGTATAATTATGTTTTCTAAAATGGAGTTCACAAAATCTCTCTTCTTCAACTCATTGTGTATCTTAGGAACCTCCTTAATTTTATGAAGCTGTTTTCATAGTAAAGTGAAACTGAGTTTGATTTTTAATTGGTAATGTTTACTGTTTTATAGAATGCTATCTTTTAGCATAACCTATTCCAGAAGAAGTGAAAGCTAAGGGGTGATTGCTTAAAAAGGCAGAATTATTTACAGCAGAACACAAAGTGCCACTGTCAAGTACCTCCATCATGACCTTTGAGATTTATTTGTAAAAGCCGTATTTTTCCATATGCATGACCTGCCTCAAGATAAAATGCTTTTGTGTTTTAGAAGGCACCCCAGGTACTACAGAACTCACGAGCAGCCTTGCAAATAGCAGGTGTCTGTGCACATTTATTTTAAGGAACAGACTTAATTGTCCAAGGCTTTTGCTTCTGTTTGTTTTAAAGAGATTATTATAAATATTGGTTTCTTGTTTGCTCATTAGTTTCCTTATTGATATAAGGCTGTTCAAGCCAAAGATAGTGCTAGGGTGTAACACGGAGCAGAGTTTGAGCAAATGTATTTAAAAGTAAAAAATGCAAATTGTATGAATTTACCAGCACCCTTAAATAGGCACTTTCAAGGTGGTATTTTCTGTTGCTATCCTCATGCTCTGTCTGAAGGTTGAATGGATGATATGAACGGAAACCTGTATTTTCTCGGGGTGGGTTTGTGAGCTCGAAAGCTTCCTTCTCCTGGAAGGATGTCGCCTTGCAGGAGGAGTGAGGATTTTTTTTCTTATGGTGTGGTACTGACACTGTGCTCAGTGCTGTACAGAATGCCGTTACTCCTCCACATCCCTTAGGAGCTAAGCCCCGAGCCTATGAGCTGTTCTGTGCAGTAGGGCACTACGTGAGGGTGTGAGCTGTAACTGGAATTCACTCCCTTGGGGAGGGTGGGGTGGGAGCGAAAAGGCTGGAGTGAAAAAGCCCTCATGAGCCACTGTGTTTGCAGAGGTCAAGGCATCTGAAAATGATCAGACTCTGAATTAATTGCAGGGTTACTCAGGTTCAAATGAGAACAGGATTAGGCCTGTCTCTTCTATTTTAGGTGTGGAAGTAATATTTCCAACCTGTTGAGCAATTGTGTATCTCGAATATATCTTACTGGATAAATGAATGTAACATCAACAGTTGAGGATGGCACAATCTTTCTCATAACTGCCAGTTGTCTTGCAGTTGTTGTGGTTCTAGAAATAGGAATATTTCAACATGGTCTTGTCTAGGGTTCTTTTGTGTGTGTCATTTATATACGTTAGAAGAAGTGAAGCTTTTCAGGAGCTCTTGATGCTCACATCCACTTTCCCAAGATGTGGGTTTATGGTAATGAAGACTTGACTTCACTTCTCCAGTGTTTGTTCTGAATTAGATGTCTGTTTTGTGTTATTCCATCTAAAGAGAGCAGAGCAGTCGAGCAATTCAAGCTGGGATTTTTGAAGGAGCCTCTGAACCATGAATTTTGAGGAACTCTGAGCTCCTTTGAAAATCTCACTTTGAAAAGACAGCATGTGCTTTTCCTTTACGGGTCTTCACAGATTTTGCTTACTGCACTGTCCAGACCTGCTGCCATTTGTGTACTTGCCCTCCCTGGCATCTTCTTGCGGGGCGGTTGGTGTTGTTGTGGACTGTAATTGCGGCTCTGCTTTTATTGAAGCTAACAGCACACCTCTGGTTTAATCTGTGGGTCAGAGAGTTTGCTTTGTGCTGACACAGTAATAGAAATGGACAAAAACACTCTTTATAAAACTTGAAATGTGACTTTGGAGGCCACACCACTACTAATCCTTTGCATCTTAGCCCATGGAGGGATATGGGCCTAAGAAGCAGAAAATTGAGGTGCAGGTTGTGCTTTTCTAACGCAAGGTGATTGTAATTCTCTGATTGCTCTTCAAGCTGTTGTTTCCAGGAGCTCAGAACGAGAACACAACTGGAATAAAAAGACATCTCAAAGGCTTGGTCAGCTCCTCACAATGCATCTGTGCCATGCTGTGGGGTGACAGTCAATCCCACTGGGCCACACTCTCTTTTTTTGCACAAGCTGTTTAAACATCCAGTGCACTGAAACAAAGCTAAACAAGAACCACCAGAACTATAAATTATTTAAACCTGGAACTTATGCAAGAGAATTGGGCCTTCTCCATCCAGGAGGGCCGTGTCTGTGTCAACAAGCAGCACAGCCCAGTGGGAACAGGTCGATGGAGCCAGGAGCTTGGTGTTGAGGACCAGATGACCATGCTGTGGACATTCAGACCATCTCTAGCCTGCACCTGTGGGCTGGACTTCCGGCAGTAGTTGGAGGATGGTCGCTGTGCTCCTGCACTGTGTCACCTGGCTTCCCACCATTGAGGGGAAGCCTTCATGCTTCAGGGCTGCTCCAAGCTGCAAAGGAGAGCGTGTTGTAAGCAGGCGTGGTTGGGAGACTAGCTTCAAAAGCATGCTTCTCAGCCAACGTCAAACATGGTGGAGATATGCCTGTAGAGTCCCAGTTCCCTGTTCTGGGACAAAGGGATTCCTATTGAGCTAATCTAAATTTCTCACACCCTTCCCTCCACTTGGGTTGATACACTTTTTATTTGACCCTGTGAATTCAGATGCCTTTCCTCTAGTGATTTCCATTGGAAATTGATTTTTTTATTTGTTTTAATTACGGTTATTCACCTTAACAGACATCCTTCTCCTCTCTTTAGTGGAAAAGGTGAAACAGGAAAACCAAAATTTCAGAATTCTGTACCACATGTTGATGGCAGTTTGTGAGCTTGATCAACACAGAGGTCTAATGTCATACCCAGCAGAGCTTTACCCTTGCCCTGTGCTGTTTTTGGACACGAACATGCAGTGGCTGAGGAAGTAGTGGTTTCTGTTTGTGAGGTCTAGGGAGGAGCATTCATTTGTTTAATTCAGAGAAAGAAAGAAAAAAAGGTGAGAGTTTTATAAGTACAGCTAATTTCACTTTCAGTGGAAGAAAGCAAAATTTTGCCTGTCACTTCCAGGTAAGTAGCTACCAAGTGAGCCTTTGTGTTGGGTCCCACCTGAGACTGCAAGGAGGAACCACACCAGGGTTTTGCACAGAGGTGGAGGGTTGTGCTCCCCCTCCATCCCTGCCATCTGCAGCTCCTCGCAGGCACATTTGTGCTTCTCCCCTTCCCCAGCCAGATGCAGGCAGTGTTGGGCAAACACATCTATGCATCTATCTGCTCTGACCCCTCCAAGCACAAAGCTATTCCCCTCTCTTCTCCACGTTAGACAAGCTCATTATTGTTCAGGTCTGTGGACGCAAAGGATGACAGAAGCAAAACAATACAAATTCTGTATCATTTGTTTTTTCTGCTGCTGGGGAGGCCATGGCCCTCGTATAGAAACACTTAGTTCAAGCTTCTCCTCTGCAGAGACTTGCAGAGAGGAGGGAAAATGCTGCAGGTGCTCGAGCAGCCGGAGAGATGGTATCAGAAGTGTAGTTTTGTTTCCTTCACTGGATGGATTCTTTGTAAGGTGCTGCTGCCTCTAAAGGAAAAACAAAGGCATATAAATCTCCTGTTTTCCAAATAGTGGTTAGCTGGTCTCACTCAAGAGAGGAAATCTTCCCAGTTCTCTTTATTGCTCTGTCAAAGTAACTGAATGCTGCTCTGTTAGCACTTGCATCCCCCATTTTACTTGTTGAACTTGTACAGATTGTTTCCCACTGTCGGGATCGAGTATCCCGATCACCTCTGCCGGGAGCACCACTGACTGCCCTACCACAGTGCCTGTGGGAGAACCTGAGCATCGGCTGCAAACCCCCGCTCTGCTCCCCTCCCCACCACCACCCTCTCCTTACACCATCTTGCTCTGGAAAGCTTCATAGCGGGCACACAGGTTACTTGACCATCCATTTTCTTGCTGACATTGTTCTTGCAGCCTGCAGGGCTGTGTAGCGCCTGTTGGAGGAGGGTGGGATGGGTGGAACTGTCAGGAACTGTCACTGTGAAGGCTTTAGATGTGCTTTACTTCAAACAGTGGCTGTATGGCCACGATATATTTGTCCGTATTAGTACAAGCAAGGATGTTTATTCTGTATTGACTGCTGTATTTATTCTTTATGAGGTGCAAAGATAAAGTTTTTCCAGTTGCTAAACCACAGTTTTTTTCCTGTCTAGAACTTCAGCGGTTCTATTCCTAAATGTGGTTTTCAAATGTTTGTTTTTTCCTTATAAACCTTCAAATCATGATATGCCTGTTGTGGCTTGGTGCAAAATTAGTTCAGATAATAAAAACAGCAGAAGCAGCTGGGAAGGTGAAACACTCAGTCTCAGGGCCTCTTTCTCTGTACCTTTTCTGGCTAATGTAAGTACAGAGAAATTTTTGTATGCAAGCAAGTTCAAAAGGTTGCTGAACAGTTTGTCTTCATACGCTGTAGTCTTGCCATCAGGATGCTGTTTTCTCTGTATTACTTACCCAGATACTGCTTTATATATAATTTGAAATCTTCAAGTAACTAAAAATATACTACCAAAGTGTATGCTTCCTGACTTCCCACTTAAAGCCATAAGAGAGAGATGCATATTTACAGATAATAAAACATATTGTTTTGGGGAGAAATACCGTTACATTGATTGCCTGTCTAATATCCTTCTTGGAAGATGAGGTATTTTTGGTAGCAGCTTTGTGTTCTATCACCTGTTTGCTTAACATCTGTCATAAAATAATGGAACAGGTACGGGCGCAGGTAAAACTCGAGCTTGCGTTTAACTCCTCAAGGTAGGGTATTGTAAATGGGAAACTGTTGTGTATACGTAATCTCATTAGGCAATATTGTTGTTCAGAATCTCCCCCTCCAAAGCTCCTAGGTCTGCAGTGAAGTGTTTTGTGACACATTTTTGAATGGGCCTTTGCCCTGCTTTCAGTTCTTTAATGCAAGAAGCTTTACCAGGAAACAAGAATCTCTTTTTTCTCTGTCTGTGTTTATTCAGCTTGGGGCTGTGATGCTGGGTATGCAGACAGACACGCAAGTCAGATGATCCAAGATGTGTGATATTATAAGGTTAGCCATTTCACACAAAAGTAATTTAAAATCTGTATTGGAGTTGTTAGGTCTGCGTTCAGTGTCTGTGCCATCTAAATACGTTTTAATCCTTTTTAAAAGATAGATTTGTGTTTTCACCTTCCTCAAGGCTGTTCTAAAGTAAATCTTCCTTGTGTTATATTTAGTCGCATCATTTGAAAGAGATGATTCACTTGAAGCAAGTATTTCTAAATTAGCTTTGGTCATTGAAAAAGGGCTGTATAAAAAAAGAGCCTGATCCTGCAAACACAGGATCACACAGAATCACAGAATGTCAGGGATTGGAAGGGACCTCAAAAGACCATCTAGTCCAACCCCCCTGCCGGAGCAGGAACACCTAAATGAGATTACACACTTACAGATACATCCAGTCTTACTCTCACAGGTAACTTGCCACCTTTGGCTTATAAAGTCATTGTCTAACACAGTCAAAATGAGCAGTTTTGTAGTTTCATTTGAGCATGAGCCCCATCAGCCGAGGTTTCTGCAGAAGTGCATCATTAGTCATGTGGTTAGTACCTTTGTAAAGAATATTGAAGTGCATTAATTTTTGCAGGGTCAAATAAAATTATTGGTATAAGTGACTTTTTTTGCCAGTTATTAGTCTGTTATATTTTAAAATCTTGGAGAGATGGGCTTTCAGTGGTCACCTTTGAGATGTTTCTGTAAATTAATGTGTGCAATTAGTTCTTGTAATATTAAAAGCTGAATATAACTTGTTGCAACCTGGGAGAATACTGGACACTGAATTAGTGAAGTCTGTGACAAAAACTGATTTTTATCCAGAGTGGTGGCAAAATTAGATTTTTCCCAAGGCATTTCATGCTTTAAGTTCTCCTTAATTTGCTAGCCTTCTAAGGAGACTGGATGAGCTGCTGTCAAAATTTTCTCCATCTGGTTTTCTGTTCTAAGTTTTCTGTTGTCTGTCCAATGCTGCTTTTAGAGCAAAGACTTTTCTGCCTGAAGGTGCCTGTATGTGATTTGGGGCAATTTAAGGGATTACTGACCCCAAAGCAGAGACTAGCCAAAGCTTACAATATGATTACAATTCCAACATTTTATTTCACAACCCAGAGTATCGCTTTAAACTGAAATAGCTGCTGGTTTAAGCAAACACACAGGTGTGACTCTGCTCGTGTATAGCCCCACACTGAGGTTTTTCAGCTTTCAGAAATATGTAGCTTTTTATATTGAATGGAGAAGGAGAGCCAGATCCACTGCATCTGTGTTCAGGGACACAGACTTTTTTTTTTTTCCTTCCTGCATATGCAAGTGCCTTCAGCAGAACTCAGTAATCGTGTTTGAAAGGTAGCATATGCATACACATCACAGTCCTGGCTTGGGGAAACGGAGGAGCGAACAACAGATACTGTGAGCCATGGCTTAGCAGGTTTTAAGGTTTTTAGTATACTTTTTTCATGATGCCTGGAAGCACTGGCAACATTTCTAAATCACATGATCCAATAAAGGGTCCCATGTCTCCTCTCCCATCTTGCTTGCAGAGGAAAATATTTCATTATCACCAGCTTCAAAGTCTTGCAATGTACGATAGAGGCTTTTAAAAGTTCCTGGACTGCTGGGATGAGGCGGAGATGCTCCCTCTAATCTCCTTGTATTCTGTCTTTTGACAAAGTTCCTAACTTTCAAGATCAAAAAAAGATTTTAAAAGATCCAGCCTTAAAGACCTCCATACCAGAAGGCAAAAATAAGACTCTTTAAGGATTCACATAAATTCATGAATTTTTAATATGTTTTAGCTTTTTATTTGTTGTTTAAACTAATAATACAGAGTCACAGATCTCTTGTGCCTTCTACTTTCGGAGAATCAGCAATGAGTACTGGAGGCACCGTATGCACGTGTAGAGTCCTTGCATATATTTTTTGCATGGAGAAAAGGCTCTCTGAAAATTCCTGAATACCACCAGGGAAGTGGTAGCAACTGTCCCCATCATGGCGTTGCTTTTAGCATCTGCTTTGGGACTGCTGGTCGTGGGCAGATGCAGGTGCTGGGGCAGATGTGGGTACAGCGCAGGTGGGTGGGGGCAGCTTGGGTCCCTTGGTACCAGTGTCCCCTGGGACTAGAACTGTCTGGTGATGTGCCTCTGCGCTAGTATCTTCTGTAACAGGAGCCAAGGTAAGGCAGATGTGAAACTGGAGAACAAGCCAGCACACCCTGATGATCAGCAGTGCAGTTCCTGAGTGTACAGGAGGAGATGTAGACATGCAAGGGGAACTGTGCATCCTTCTGGCTGTTGAGCTTTGTTCTCACATCCTCACCCTTCCAGTGATATTTGTGGGAAGGGACTGATATGGGGACCCCTTTCGTCCTCTTCTCCCAGAAATACATGATACTGAACTCAGTCAGGAGGGACTTCTGATTTCTTCCCTGCTCCCCCACCCCCTGCAAGGCAATTGCCTCCTGTTTTGAAACTGCCTTTCACCTGTGGACGGGACACGGTGGCACCGTTGCCTGTCTCAGCAAAACCAGCCGCTGCTCTGGGGTGTGCTAAATCCCCAACAGGTTGTTAACCTGCCATGAGACGGGTCGTCATCTCCTGCTGGACCGAGATTTTCAAATCCAGCGTGGAGCTTTTTCAAAATCACCTGTTTTGCACTGTTATAGGTTTCATAATGGTGTTTTCTGGTCATGGTGAGG
>NW_010297765.1:0-13523 GCF_000700745.2 Antrostomus carolinensis | reverse complement strand
AAGTAGTCCCTACAGCAACCACTCACTTGGGTTCCAGTGGCTGAGGGGCTGGCTGCTGCCCATAATCCTGTCTTCAGGCTATGAAGCCAACCATGAAGTGTCTAATTAAAATACCTGGGTCTAGATGACTTAATGATTTTTGACAATAACAGAGTTACTGGCAATAGTAAAAGTTCCTTGAAAAATGAGAAGTGGCACTGCAAAATTGTCACAGCACATAACGTTGGGATGGGACATGGCCGCCCCTTGTATTTGTAATAATTTCTCTCTAATTGTTGTAGTCTGTGAATGAAAATAATGTCTCCTGAATATTCATTAAATTGGGCAATGCCACGGCCAACTCCTCAGTCTCTGTGGAACTGGATGGGTTTAGGGGCTGTAGTAGCTCAGGAGGTTGGTATTACTGAGTTTCCTTTC
Organism: Antrostomus carolinensis; assembly: GCF_000700745.2. NCBI lineage: Eukaryota > Metazoa > Chordata > Aves > Caprimulgiformes > Caprimulgidae > Antrostomus > Antrostomus carolinensis. Next base: position 13,106 of record NW_010297765.1, on the reverse strand, counting down.
AGTTTGTGATTTTATTTTTTTTTTATGTATGGACTGTCAAATCATTTGCCCATGCAGTCAGAGGTTAGAATGAGTGTCTTCCAGAGATCAAGATTAATATTTTTAAATTCAAAGGCTTCATTCTGTGAAGAGCTTAATGGACATTTAGTTACGCTCTGGAGTAGTTTACGGGGCTTCAAATGGGAATTAAAAATAATAAACACTTGGAATGCAAGTAATCTCTGCGCAGGACTCTGCACTCCAGTGCAGGCTGCTGCTGCTGTGCTCCAGCTCCCCCAGTAATCCTGGCTGGGACAAGGTGGGATATTTGCAAGAGTAGAGAAGTGTAGGGCTTTCTTTTTTGTCTTTCATTTTCCAGGACAGAGGAAAAGAAAGTAGCTCCTTTTTTTACTGTATGTGTAAAGGGGAGAGCAAAGCTTTCAGAGGAAATACAAGGTTGGGAAGGGAAAGCAGCCGTTTCCTTTTTCCTCCCACTTTCCCCTTCACTTCCCCATCTCTCACCTGTTGCTAGGAGGATCTCAAAATACTGCAGAGATTTGGGCTCAAGACTTATTTTGTAGTGAGAAGGGGATCAGGAGACTGTTTGGGGGGATATGACTTTGTGTAATTTTTCTGACATTCTCCTTAAGTACAGAGCAAGGGGCAGAGTTCTCGAGGCCTGCCCCGAAGAGGCAGTCTCTTGGGGTGTCAGCCTTTGTGTTGCCTTGGGAAACTGCAGTTTCATTGACGTAAAAAAGTGTCTCTTGACTGTTCTTGTTTAAGAATAGGGTAGATAATTTGGCGCTCCCTGTTTCGGAGAGTCGGTGCTCTGAGTTGCTCAGAAAAGTGCCATCCTTTAGCATGAAAACTCGCATTTTTGCGGTGTGTGAAACAATGTGGAGGCTGTTTGCCTAGAAGTGAAACTAAGCAGGTTGTTCAAATGACTGGTTGGTCTCCTCACTCTTTTTTCAAATGCTTGCAGCAAATAACCAGAAGAATTAAATTCAAAGTGACACCTCACGAGATAGGTAGGACAGCTCAGAAAATACAAGTTAATACAGGAGATACATGTTGGTTTAGTGATGCCTTGGTACAGCATCATACTGTGGCCAGATGGGCAGGAGGAGAGAAACCTCGCCACCTCCAGGTGTTGGACTGCTTTGCAAAATACTTTGAAATTAAGTTTTTTCCTTTTCTGTCCTCCGCTGGCTCGCCTGGAAGCAGTGGCAGAATACCTCCTGCTCCTCCTGTGGTTACAGCCTGGAAGTAGCTGCTAAAAGAGCTTCTAGAGAATAAAATTGAGGGGTAATAGAGGATAGAAAACAGCATGGCCACGCTTCATACGTTATCTGTAATGCCTAACAGAGCTCTTTAATAGAAGAGATTTCTTCTCTGCTGTCTTTATGTTAGTAGGGCACAAGCCTACAAGGAAAAAAAATTGGATAAGTGAATATTAATGAAATACATCATTAATATAGGAAGAGCATGCTCTGGGAGAATTGTGTTGCATTTTCAGTGGATTTAAATATAACTTTGCTTATGCAATCCTGTTAAACAGTGTTGCAGTATGTCACTGGGAAAGCTCATTATATTTGGTACACAAAGATTACGTCTTTGGAGGGGGGATTAAAGTTTTACTGGTGGTTACAGTCTTTCTTGTGGTCACAACAGTGAACTGTTAGATGTGGAGAAGAAGGGGGAAGCTGTGCATAAGCCAGATTTTCCGTCTGCCTGGAAACACAACCTTTAATGCTGTTAAGCCAAACCAGAGGAAACACTGTGAGCTTTTTTTCAGGAGCAAAATTCTTCAGAAAGGTGACATGTTCAAGCAGTGGGAAACATTTTTTTTTCTGAGTATTAATCTTTATATCATACACGCAGATGAATATATATGTGTGTGTATATATAATAAGAAAAAAATTCAGAGAGAAACATTGACTTCAGGCAAATCAAAATGCTCTGTTCCCTACAAAATCTGAGATTTTTGTATTTTGCTGAGAATGCTCAGAGGGCTGGAACACCTCTCCTATGAAGAGAGGCTGAGATAGTTGGGGTTGTTCAGCCTGGAGGAGAGATGAGGCCGGGAAGACCTTATTGCGGCCTTTCAATATGTGAAGGGGGTCTGTAAGAAACACAGGGACAGACTTTTTAGCAGGGCCTGTAGTGACAGGACAAGGGGCAATGGTTTCAAACTGAAAGACAGTAGGTTTAGACTGGATATAAGGAAGAAATTTTTTACAGTGAGGGTGGTGAGACACAGGAACAGGTTGCCCAGGGAGATTGTAGAAGCCCCATCCCTGGAAACATTCAAGGTCGGATTTGGGCTCTGAGCCACCTGATCTAGTGGAAGATGTCCCTGCTCACTGCAGGGGGGTTGGACTAGATGGCCTTTAAAGGTCCCTTCCAACCCAAACCATTCTATGATAATAGTGACTAAAATAAAAAGAGATTTATTTATTTATTTATTCATCTATCTATCTATTTATTTATGGTAACTGAGTCAAAACCCTGCACTTGATGACTCACAGTGCCTCACCCCCAGTGTTGTAGTCTGTGTTCCTGATTGCTGGAGCTGCTTGGCATTTTCAGCCTGAAAATTGTGCTCTCAGAGCCGTGTCGTGCATTTTTTTTCGCTATTATGAACCTAAGTGTGTCTTTTTGGCCTGCTTGTTTCTGTTAGCGAAAGTCTGAGCTTGGTGTAAGGGAAAGCAGGTCTGCCTTTGCTCACAGCGTCGGTGCACTGAGGTATGGCCAAGGGGGTTGATGTGTAGACACTGTTCTGCATTATATTTTATTCACACCAAGCAGCTCTTGGTTCAACAAGTTGTTTGCTGACCTCAGTTAAAGCGATGTCTGCAGACCGATAGCTCTCACTGGACATAAGGCACCTGGTGTATCAGTAATTAAAAATAAGAAACATTATGACTAGTTACAGTACAACTGACTTGAAACCATTGTATAATGATGGTACATTTGCCATCAGATTAGGTCTTGAAGCAGCTTTACTACAGCTTGGAAAATCAGGATCAAAAATAGTCCTCTGATTAAAACTTGAGCTTTTGAAAGCTCTTCAGTGAAGAAAGATGTGCAAATGCAGATGTATGTGAGAAATTAAGCAGTCTGGATATACACGGCTCTTGAATTTAAAGAGAATAATTGATTGAACCACTGTGCTAGCTCATTTCTCACAGCCATTCTGTCTTAACAAAATTAAATGAAACATCAGAATGATCTGGGAATAAGTTGCCTAAAATACATTCCATAATTGGTCAATGTATTAACATAGTGAATTTAGCAGTTTCTGTGGACATGCAGTTGTTCTGCCTGTACCAGTGTAAGCCTGCAATAGCAGTTGTCTTGGTTTAGATTTATTAATTTCTCCCACATTTAAAAAAATATATTTCATACACTTTATCACACATTTATCAGCAGTAAAATAATTTCTCTTTGAAACAACATTTGCTTTCTGATATCATTGGAATTGGTCTCCTCTTCCTCTGCCCTTCACTGCAGCAGCATGATTCCATCAACCTTGGGGCATCCTGCAAGTCCCTTATGTTCTGCCAGGCAGTTTATTATAAACACCAGAAAAAAATGAATGTTTGAACCGATAAAGAAAAATTATTAGGTTCTCATTTTGCTGCCATTGTGTTACTTCCTTTCATTTGCATCAAGCAGAAAAGCGTCAACTGTGCAGTTGTGCTGTTGGGTTACTAACGACTGAATCTGGTCAGTGGTGGCCACAGGCCTATTTGGCATCTGTATCTGTCAAGCTTGAAGGAATCCAGCCTAATAAACCTGTTCCTTATTACTATTTTAGATCACAGAATCACAGAATGGTGGGGGCTGGAAGGGACCTCTGGAGATCATCCAGTCCACCCCTCCTGCCAAAGCACGTTCCCTACAGCAGGTTGCACAGGACTGCATCTGGATGGATTTTGAAGATCTCCAGAGAAGGAGACTCCACAACCTCTCTGGGCAGCCTGTTCCAGTGCTCTGCCACCCTCACAGTAAAGAAGTTTTTCTGCATCTTCAGTTGGAGTCAGTTCAGATGGAAGTTCTGTGTTCTAGTTTGTGCCCATTGCTGCTTGTCCTGTCACCGAGCGCCACTGAAAAGAGTCTGGCCCCATGTTCTTGACAACTGCCCTATAGATATTTATGTGTTGATAAGATCCCATCTCAGTCTTCTCTTCTCCAGGCTAAACAGACCCAGGTGCCTGCTAACTGGCTGAGTTGAAGGTGAGACCTGTAGCTGCGGTGGAGAAAAGCTTGAGAACAGACAGGAGCTATGGGAGCAGCCTCTGGGAATGCAGGAACAGCAAGTCTGTTCCAGTGGTTTGAGGATTGTTTTGGGCTGATCCTGTTGAGGACAGCAGGTCTTTTCCTCTCCCACAAAACTGAATAAAAGCTGATCACTAATCATTTTTTTTTCACTTGTGTGCTTGTTAGTGGAATCAATTCCTTTACTTGGCCAGCTGCAGGAGGCCTTCTGTTGGCACAGTGCAGGGGGTGGGTAGGTGGCTGAAGCAGCTCGGTGCCTTTTGGTTACAGCAAAAGCTTATTACCATAGATGAGGCTGGTTTAAGCCAATCATGAAGCCATAGTTTGCAGGATGTCTACACGGGGGCTGGCCTTTACTTTGTTTAATCTGATTTTGATGTCAGGATGCTCTGAAGGTTAAGTTATCCCTGCGGACACTTTCTCTGCACGTCAAGCCTTCAGCTGTGGGCTATTCTGCGTGTAAGGTACCAGAGTTTTATAAGTCTGAACGGTGTTCACTTTTTAAAACCTCATACCTGTCTTAGACAAAATTCAATATAGTGTGGGTTGGCATCTGTTTGACTGATACCTGGTTACGCTTGACCCAAGCCCATTTTTGTATACTAAAAGGGATGCTGTGTTGAAGTAGGTGTTGCCTTTTGTCTGTGACATGGACATGATTTACGATACCGATAAAGGGTCATGATTATGGGGAATCCAATTGCTGCCTGTCTCCTCTGCAGCAGCTCCATTAGCCTGGACACCTACAAGGCATTACTCAGTCTTGGAGAGGAGTGAGGAGCGGAGAATTACGGGAGAACATACAATCATACGAATGAGACAGACAAGCAGTGTCAAGTACAACGTACAAGCTCGGAGGTTAGCACGAGCCTCATGCCTACTCAGAAAATTACCATGAGCTTGGCTGGAAAGCAACAGAAATGCTCCTGAAGATGAGCATGGCCCCGGCTAGCCGGGGCAGTCAGATTCCCTTGCCTGTTTGTCAGTGTTCCTGGGCTGAAAGGCTGATAGAAAGTGCTTCCTGATCAGCATGATAAATGAAATTTTGCATGATAATTATGTTTACAGCAGGACAGATGTACTAATAACACGTTCCCTAAAGACTTCAAATGAGCTATAAAAGAACCAAATCTCTGCTGAAAGTGCTGGCAGCAGTAGTATTAATTGTGTAAGTTACAGCTGATAATTGTCTTGTTTCATTTGAATGAGGCAGTCAGCTATTTATGGCTTGTGCTCTGTAGTACCAAAACAGCAGACTGCGCAAAATTTGTCAGTCTCCATAATACAGTTATATATTAGCGATGCATCCTAATGGACATACTCTAGTGGCTAGGGAAGGGAAGAACTGTTACAGTTAATTCCTAATGCTGTTTAATCTTTTCTATCAAAATACTCGCTTATATGCCTTCAGGAAGAGAACTTATTTTTCTTATCTATGAATTGTTTGATGTAAGACAATGCATGCAGTAAAACACCAGGCTCTCTTTGTGGTTATTGAGGATAGAAATGGAGAATGACTAATTAGCTGTCTTGTTCCACTTATCTTTTCCACACTGGTGATATAAATGAAAATCTTACTCATGTTTTTATGTGTTTGAAGGATACCCCTGTTCTGCAAATCCATTACAGATCATGCATGTGCATAGATATAGATATAGGTATATAATATAAATGTGACCTAAAATGCTGTTAGAATGAGTTATCAACCCTAATTTTTAAAACAGCAGTAAAATAAAGTCCAATTCAGTGATCATTGTGCTAGGTTTACAGTTAAATAAAGATCTTGTAGGTAACTAACCAGATTTAAAACCCTGCGGGTCCAAATTGAATTACTTTTTGTGACATCTTAATTCATTTGCATTCCCAAAACGTGTTTCATTTCATCTGCGGTAAGTTGAGCTGCAACTCAGTAGTATAGTGTCCCAGGGGAGTGCAGTTCTAAGCAGTCCTAACCCACATCCTTGCTCTGGCTGATTAATCTGTAAATACTTCAAAATTTCTCTCCCGTGCTGTTACATCAGAACGTCCCTGAGTAAAACATGTGAGCAGAATCCTGATATGTGCTCCCGTAGCATGAGAAGGACTCTTTGTGTGTTTCATTATGCAATACTTTGGGGTTTTTTATGGGGCAACAGGCGGTTGACTTTCAGAAGAGTGCAAGATGTGTTCACTGGTTAGCAAAAGAGAGCTGGTGGCCTGGGAAAACTACCTGGAGATGCTCTGTAAAAATGGTCCTTGGTTCCTTGTAACCTTTCATCAACTTAATTCATTGCTAACAAACTGCAAGTTCATTGCAATTCATTGCAAAGCTTTAAAATTGCCACTGAGTCAGATGACAAAGTGCTTTTTTTTTTGTTGTTATCAGGAAAAATCCTCTGATTGATGGAGGACTAGGCAGTAGCACAGCTCTGAAAGAAGTCTTGGCCCCGTGTCTCTAAAGGGTGCTGGTGGAAGTACAGTGATTTTGAGAAGAGACAGGAAGGAAGAGATCAGAAAAACAGAAAACCTTTGTTAGCTCACATCCACATAGGTTTTATCCTTTCACCTGCTTGCCCTAGGGAAATGGTAATGTGATTGATTTGTTCCAGGCAGACAGGCAAAGCCTTAAATATCAGATATATTCATTGGCTTAGAGTTTTTTCTTCGTAAAACTGTCCAAAAAATACATGTGTATAAACAAATGAAACATCAACAAGAAAAAAATACCAAAAAAGAAAAAAGAGTCTTGGCTAAAGAAGAGCTAAATATTTTTTTGCATCTATAGTTATGGCATTTACTATCCAAAGGTCTGTTACTCTGCCTAAGGTTGTACTTAGCATAGCTACAGTCATAGCCACAACACTATTCCTTCCAGACGTTGGAAATCATTCAGACTAAATCAGCATCTCAGCTTTGAGAGGACAGACCACTGCATCAGCTCAGGGTCCCGTTCCAGGGGTTTTTCAGGTCTGGTGCTGTGATTTGCTCCTGTGCTTCCCAGACATTTGGAGACAGACACCTCGGGCAGCCAGCTTGGACTGCTGGGAAGATTTGGAAATGATGAGTGGTGTCTTGCACCCCTTCTAAATGCTCTGTTAGTAAAGCTTATGGCAATCCCTTTTGACAAGGGAGAGGTCCGTCATCAAATGCGGGACTGTGGAAGCTGTCCCCGCCTCTGCTGAGCCTCGGAAGCGGACGAGGGAGATGTACAAACAAACTGCCCCTCCTGGGACTTTGCTGTCGTTTTCAGACGTTTTGCCCTCACCTTCTATATGTATAGGCTCCCATCTGGAGTAATGTACAGGGTATATAAACTCACCATGCGCAGCTTAATGTTTGTGTTAACTATTTTTGTGATGAGAAGAGCTGAGTAACTCAGATCCTCCAGACTTCCTGTAAGGTAAGGGTGTGAACCCGTTCCCAATTAGTCATCTCTACCAGAAGATGGGTTGCAACTATATTATTAATGATTGCTTTACCTGTTTGTTTTCTTATATGCACTGTAGATTAGATCAGGTCAAGGGCTTGAGACATTTGAAGTGGGTCACTGTGACATTAGGGGTAGGTCAGCCAACCTCTTCCCTTCTTTATTCCATGATATGAATGCACCATATCTTTTGAGTCTGCTGGAGAGAGACTGAACACGTCAGGAATCATCACTTGGTATAGCAGTGTGCTTTAAGAGATCTGCCTGAGCTACCTCCTCTCGTTCTTCTGGCACAACATGGCTGTATGTGGAGATAGTGACCACAGCACTGACATGGGTGAACCAAGGCAGAGGAGCTCGCCGAGTACATAAACATGAAATCTGGGTCTTGTACTGCCTCCTAATAATGCTGATCTTAAAGCAGCCCTCTAAATTGCACTTTGTCCAGATTTGTTACTATGAGATGCTTTTTATTGCTCTGATAATATAAAATATCAGTCGACCCAGTCTACCAGAGTGCTCTGGCAGCTTTCCTCGCTCTTGTTGTGTTGATGAATCTGCTTTTAGAATAGAATAGAAAAAAATATTCATTTGGAAGGGACCTACAACGATCTTCTAGTCCAACTGCCTGATCACTTCAGGGCTGACCAAAAGTTAAATCTTGTTATTAAGGCATTGTCCAAATTTTTTGGAGGGTTTTTTTTTCCCCCTAAACTGATTGAAAACTGATATGTCAGTACTGGGTATTTTCTGACCAACCAACTAGTTGGCACCCAGAAAAATTCAGTCCAATAATAATTAGGTAATTTACTAAGTAGGAGACTGCTCAGATTACCAGAATAAGTAGCATTTCTGTATATCTTATAACCTAGGTCTTTGACAGTATATGGAGAATATAAGAATATAAAAGGCCATAAATTTGGGTCCCTTTGAGGTCTTCACATCCAGCTGTTTCTGGGGTGGCCGAGCAACACGTTTCCTGAGTGAGCGAGTGGGGACAGTGCCCTTGGGAGAGGCTGTTTGCAGTAGAGAGTAGGGGAGATGCTTTCTGAGCCTCTGATCTCTGCTGATTGTGGTGTACACTCTGAAAGAAATATAGATGCTGGGAAAGACAGTTCCCATGCCTGTGGATGTCGGCTGCATTTTCCAAGTCAATGAAAAGTTCATTAGGGTGACTGTTGGGTGCTCTCTATTGTGAAAATGGGCAGGGAGGCTTCTTGGCAAGCTTCCTTAAATATTGGACACTACTGTACCACTCTACCTTAATAGCAGGTAAATGATACAGCTACACAACCAAACGTTACCAATATTATGAGGATCCCCATAATACTTGCTTACCAGGAGTAGGGAGAAGTGAAGGTTCCTCGTGGAGATCTGATCTCTTAAATGTCACCCTCTGAACTGTAATTAGTCTTTGTACGTGTACCTATGGTAAGCTGTACCATTATGTTCAGCTCGTAGCTTTCACCCTGTGGATCATACGAGCTAAATGTTCTGAATGGAGTAATCTGGTTTCTGGAAACATTGACATTTTTAATTTTTGATAGAGATCTGTACCAGGAGAGAGCAAGGTCAGGCGGGAATGTGCCAATTACTTTAGGCCATGCTGAGCAAGAGACCTCAACAGAGAGAGAAGAAAATGATGTAGTCTTCTGCTACCACCTATCAGCACAGTGCCCAGCAACAGGAAGATGCCGTGCCCAATCACAATGACAGGGACAGCAGGAAAGAGGAGGTAGTTTGCTTTTCCTAGAGCAATTACGCTGGTTGGCTCTGGGATTTGTCCCTAGCGAGAAGAGCAGGGAAGAACCAAGCTCTCTCTTGAGAGCTCCAGGCCCACAAGCATCCAGGCATGTTGAAGCAATTCTGCTGGACAATAAGGATCTTCCATTGCCTTAATAGTGGATCTTGTTTTACTGCTTTTGAAAGTGTCCATTATTGCAAACATGTTTTTAAGTAGAGCATAAGCAAATGCAGTATTTTAAGTAAATACCTCTTTTTGTATTCAGATGTTTTTGGCATTAAAATTGACTGCGTGAACTAAGAGGCAGGAAGGCATTAGTCCCTGTGGACGTAGTAATATTTATAACTGTGGCACTGTGCTGTCTCGCGTTCTCACAGGTGTCACTGATATCCAAAAGTATACCCGGTATTGGATGTCTGAGCTGTCCAATATTTGACTTCTCTGAACAATATGAATTGGCTTGGGCTTTAGCAGTGCATGGCCAGGGAAAGGAGGGCATTGACCCCTGGGTATGTAATAGGATGGTCGGAAAAGGACGTGATCCCAAGCAAATTTGTAGCAAATGTGCCCAGAACTAAATCCAAAGTGTGCACCAGTAAACACCCTTGATTGCCACCACCTGTGGCAGCATTTGTATCTCATGTGTGAAATGCTTCCTGCTGGCTTTCACTTGTGTGGTTTGGTCTTTATGTCCTGGTCACATATGGGATTTTCTTTTTTCCATCAAAAGAACTTTATCCAGGCAAGTCACGCTGTCTAGGAAACACCTTTTTAGCAGTGAGATTTATCAGTGCCTGTTCAGATCTCTTCTAAAACTAATGTTAAGATGTGGGATTGCAGAATATGTTCTTGCAGATAGCACTTGCATCTGCAGGCAAGACGGGATATGAGGTAGGGCTGTAGGTAACCTAAGAAATAGTGTGGATGAAATAAAGGAAAACAGACAGGAAAAGGCAGCAGTTTTAATTGCATAGCTATGTATGCAGGCTAGTATTAAAGTCTTCTTTTCAGATTACTTAGTAGTACATATATGTGTTTCCATGTGTTATGGTATCTACTGCATATAGCCTTGATTTGTAAGTGAGTTTCTTAGTTCGTTCCAGAACTTTGGCTGCTCTGAAATACCACATTATGGGATTTTGATAGTTTAAAAACTGGTCTTGCAGTGTGGCTTACTCAAGCAGTGTCCTCAGTTTAAGTGTTGATTCTTTATTTCTTTTCTTACAAATAGGTATCCTTAGGATGTGAATTTTAAGGAGCAACGTTGCTTGTGGACAGACCTAAATATTCATCATTTACAATGCAGTTTGTCAGGCAGAAATGACATGTGAAGAATCTGTTAGATTAATGTTGATTAGACAAAGTCTATCACAGTGTGGGTTTTACTGTAGAAGGGGAAATAAAGGTGGAGAATTTGTATGTTCTTTACAGTGCTATGTGTCTGCTTTGGCAAGCATCGTTGATTTCTTCAGGACAGACGATTAATCTTGTTGTTTGCTCCTCTGCTAGTTTATAGTGTCTTTAATTAAGCTGGTGCCCATCGATGCCTTACCATGATAATATGTGTTAGCTTATGAGGTAATGGCTGTTCTGAAAAATATAGCTGTGGCAGTGTTCAGGCATATTAAAAAAAATAACTGTGCACAAGCCTTCTGAAAGCTACCACGTTGCTGCAGAGTCAGTAAAGTGAAGGCAGTGAATCTGTAAATCATTGGTTACAGATAATAGAGGATGTAGATTTTAGGCACTTCAGGAACTGTGAGAGCTCTGCTTTAGATGTCTTTAAATGAGTCTTACTGAATTGCAGCTGTAGCTCCTCATTAGGGCTTGGGTAGAGCCAGCAGTAGGAGGATTGGGTGCAGAGGCAGCTGCCTGCAGAGGGAAGATGGTATGGTAAGTTTCAAACTAGATCCATCTTTGGTGAATTAGGAGTCTCCCCTTCCAGCTGGGGAAGGTGAAAATGAAAGGGTTCCCAGAATCAACAACATGTTGTGATTGCTCTTCTCTTCTCCCCAGATTCAACGCTGTTTTTTTCCTTCACTAGAGATTTCATACCAATGCCTAATTTTGAATGCATTTCCTCCCAGAATCATGTCTTCTAGCAAGACTAATGATTAATATATCAAGTTGAATTGTGCAAGATGCTAAAAAGCCACAAAAACAGTTCTACCATACCTTCTGTTTTTCTGCACGTATGTTTATACACATCCACACTATACAAATGCTTTGCCAGTGAGCAGCTTGCTTCTCAGCAATTCTAGTGCGAGTCCCCTGTCTCTTAGCAGTGCTGGTACTCCTCATTTTATATTTGATATAACCAGGCCCAGATGATCCCTCTGGGACACTGGGACAGAGTCATGCTAGAATTTTCTGGGCCATTTGAAGAATGATGTGTGCAAAGCTACATAATAATTTGTGAACATATTATGTTGCATTGCCACACTATGAAAGGTCAGTGGGATACTTCAGTATTGTCATGTTGTTTTTCTTCATTCTTTCTTGCTTCTTTCTTTTTGTACTCTGTATTTGACCTGAGGATGATTTGTACACACACAAAAAAAAAAAAAATAAAAAAATCATGCCTTCAGGATGGCAATGTAGGTATTTTTTACACTGAGATGTTACATACAGACAGGTCAGCAGGCAGCAGTTTGAGTGCTGTGTATTTCAAAGCTTCTGCCTTGGGTATTTTGGGAGGATGAGGCTTGGAGAAGGAGTTAGAGGACAATATAGGTAGGATACTCAATGCAGGGGACACATCTGGTTTAGGAGGAGTCTGGCATGGAGGCATGTTCATGCCATAGCCCTCCCCTCATCACCTTGTTTTCTGCCCATCTTCCTGCTTACACCCAAAAAGTTGATGGAGACCAAAGAGGCATATGGCATGGCATCGTTCTCCTAATTAGCACCAGAGTAAGGTCTGAAAGTCTCTCTCCTTGCAATATGTGCCGCAAGAGGAGCAGGTTGTTGGGGGTCCTGCTAGCTGAGGATTTCTGTGCCAGAGACTTTCCTTCACAGCCCACTGTAGAAGGCAGCATGGATTTGCATCCTGCCTGCACACAGGTGACAGCTAAGTGGAGGTCTCTTGGTATATTCTGCGTGTGTTTGGGTTGGGCTGCTGAATTAACAAAATAACCCATTTTCAGTGTGCACCAGATGCTTTTAACTCCCATTGTGGGCAGCCTTGCCAATAGGCTGCACAGCTTGGAAGTCCTAAATGGAGTCTGATGTTCTTTGCAGGGAACAGCTCTGTTGCATAATTATGATAGCACACAATTAAATAATGCTTTATATTGGTTTGGGAAGCTCAGGGAAACTCTTTTTCCCTTAATAATTTTAATAGTCTCAGGGTTTGTTTTTCCTGTGTTTGTCTTCCTGTGATACTGGCAAAAGATAGGAAGAAAATGAGCTGGGATGTAAGAATCCCGGTGAAAACTTCAGAGGGAGAGCAAGAGATGACTCATTAGCAGGTCTTTCATCTGTGGTCATGCTGGGTCATGGAGTCAGGGGTCAGGAAGTGGATGGGGATTCATATACAGCTGATGTCTTGTATAATATTTCAGAAGACTGTATTAATTGACGGCAGCTTACCTGGGATTTTGGGCAGAGGCATTCAGCCAGCAGGCTGACTGGGAATCAGATAAAATATAAGTTTATTTATGTATTTATATAATATTTATACATTTATATTATATA
>NW_010297764.1:26579-36835 GCF_000700745.2 Antrostomus carolinensis | reverse complement strand
CGGGGCTGGGTGTGGGGCTGGGACAGGCGCAGGGACCCTGGAGCGGCTGAAATTGACTTAATATTATCAGCAAAATGACCTGTACCATCGTCCCATAGCTCACGTTTTCAGCTAGCTTTCCTCTTTCTTAAATATAAGACTTTATACTCTTACACAATCTCATTTTACCTTCAAACATTTCATAAAAGCACTTTTGATTCTTTAGCAACATGAGGCACTGGCAGGTGAGTAGGATGGAGGGCTACCAAAATCCCCTGTGTATGGAGAGGGATGTATTTCAGAGACACTTCCCTCCTTTACTTACATATTGAATATGAAACTTGATTAATTCAAGAGTCAGTTTTTGCCTTCAGCCAAAATTCAGTCCCTGTTTTTATCAATTCAAATTTTGTTTTAATTAGCATGAAGTGTGACACATGAGCCCCACAGGGAACAGGGAAAGGAATGTTGTCTTTAAAAAGAGCCATCTTGAACTCTGAATTCCCTGTACTCTTACCTGTGGACAACCCAGGCTCAGATCCCAAAGAATAAGTTGAGAACATTTGCTCTGTATTGCTAAATCCATTATTTTTAGTTCTCTATCATTCAAACATAGCTGCATTAAATATACTGTAGATTACAAATCAAGGAGAACCTGGGTTAATTTCTCCCCACTGTGTGTTGACACTAAAGGGCACATGAACTTTTAAACACTCCTCTGTTCTCTTCATATACCCACAGATTCTTCTCAAGCACTGGACCAGAACATACCAGCTTCTTGCTTAACATTTGGTCATTAGCCACGAGTATCTCATTTTGGAGACTTCCTCGTATCAGCACAGTCACTCACTGGCGTGCTGGAGTTTCATTTTTTGCTGGCTTAGTGGCACAGCCCACCAGATCATTTTAGTTGGTGACACTGTGACAGTAACTGCTCCGGTGTAGAAAATGTCCTCATGGGTTCCTTTGCATAGGCTGCCTGGGAGAAGATGGATGGCAGCGCTTGGTCATTACTGACGTGGATCAGATTGAGAACAGTGACCTGCGGGTGAACTGTTACATCTTCTGTCACCTATTGACTCAAATAAATAATATGTTCTGGAGAAAGGATATTACTGGTGTTGGTTCCAGTGTGGATTTCAAACAGCTGTCTGCCTCCCTTTGGAAAAGGATGGGCGCTTATCACGAGCAGCACAGTTGCAAAGCAATAAATAAATATATCCCGAGTTGTCTGCAGCTAATAAAGTAATTTCATCATATTTTACAGCCCGAGACCTGAGCACTTGTCAGAACGCACTGCCAACACGCTCTGTTGTGCCGAGGACCTGCCCAGTTACTAGATTCCAGAGTTTTGTGGAAGTAACAGATTTGCGAGCACAAAGCCCGTTTTTGTCAAAAACTGATTCTACCCTTGTAAAGTATCTGCCACCAGCTGTAGTAAGCATTGAATTGAATGTAAACTGGTTATTTCCCATCTGGTTCTGAATTACAAAGAGCAGAAATTGTGAATGAAATAACTGGATAATTTATTGATATAATTAAAATTGAAATTAATTTAATAATTAAAGTTTCTTTTTCTTTCACACTCATGCCTCATTAGAAAAACACACCATCTGCACCATTTAGAGGAAAACATTTCTATTGTTTTCTAAACACACAACCTGCCTATCATGAGAATTAAAATGCCTTTAGTACAAGAGTTTTCTGGATGGTTGTGATTAAATATGAGATTTATTTACTCATATCTATGCCACACAAGAATGAAAAAATAAGCCATGGTTACTGAGAGAGCTATTGACCATCCAGGAGCTCCGTAAGGAGACATGAATAGTGCTGGATAATACCAGTGACAGGAGAATTGGGATAGGATAGTTCACTGTTGCTACTAGGTTATGATGTAAAGTGCTAAGGTATTAAAAATAAGGGGTTTATTCAGAATTTCTAGCAGTACTTCTTAAACTCAGATGTATGAATTTTGTTTCTGTGGTAGAGGGATGAGGATTTCTGTTCTAGGACTTCCTAATTTTTTGTTTGTTCATTTATTTTCTGTAGTTCAAAGCATTGAGTTAGTTATACCCTTTGAAATGCTGCCTGTCATCAGAGAAATCAATACTGCTCACAGCGTGTAGCCATGTGGGGTAACAGGAGGCATTTCCCAAAGCTAGAAAAGTATTGGGAGTTTTTATCAGGAGATCATTCTTTGTGCAGGGATGGAGAGAGAACCAGGGCTGTTCCATCCAGACTTCTTTTGCCTTGCTGTCAGGGAAAACATCATAGCCCTCAGGATTTGACAGGATATAGTGGTCAGCACTGCAGAAAATGTTCTGGGCTGTATTATCTTTTGGACAAAATTCCGGATCAGCTGCCTTCAACAAGGAGGGAGGCTTTTCAGATAAGCTAGGGACTCACTTGGTGCATAAGGAATTGTGATATCTTCTGGCGGTTTGGTTCTTGCAATCCGGTTATTTGTATGTGGAATATGTCTGTGAAAGGCCTTGGCCATTAATAAAACAGCTGCTGACAAAAGCAGCACAGACAGCATCATCTGATGATCCAGCGGCCGGAGGATCAGGACACGCAGGCTCCGCGGCTGCAGGTGGTGGCAGCAGCGTGAGGGGATGTTGGATTATTTCTCAGGTGCTCTCACACCTCTTGCATGCAGGAGAGCACAGCACAGGGCTGGAGGAGCAGGTCCTGCTGTGGCTTAGATAAACCCAGCACTGCTCTAGAATGATGAAGACTGCCCTGTGCTGGGTGCCTCACTCTGGTTATGAATGCATCTTTTCATCTTTTTTTTTTTCAAATAGTTATGCCTTTTCACAGTTAAAACCAGTAAAAACATCAAGATTTTTTTTTTTGCTGGAGGCAGGGAAACATCCAGTAGATAAAGGAACCAGTCATGTTCTTCACCTTTCAGAAGGGAGAAAAAAAATTCCCTTAATGAAATCACCGGGTTTGCTGCACAGACATTAGCAAAACCCAAGTCCTGGCTATCACTTAGACAAATTTGCTCTCTCTAGCAGGATCCCCTTTAAGTATTGCTTCTGTAATTGCAGTGGAGTGGGGGGGTTTTGGTTTTCCCTTTTAATATCAAGGTAAAATAACCTTAGATTTTAAAAATTAAATTTACAGTTCAATGTTGTAGTCGAAGCAAACAGAAAATCTTATGAGAAGGGATAGTGGCTTCGTGCTTCCGTGTGAAATGTCTGCATGCATGATGCATGAAGGCCGTTACTCTACTCAGGTCTCTTGGAGACTCATTTCTCCAGCACAAGCTTTCAGACTTTTTTTTCCCCTGGACATATGTGTACTTCCCAACCATCAGGGTCACAGTCTCTACTTATCAAGTCCTTAACAGAAAAAAAATCAGCCAGTCCTTCAAGAGAGGGGAGTTATATAACTGATTATCTATAATTAAACTGAGCTGTGACACCAATAATCATACTGCACGAAGAGCTGAAGCTATAAACTTGGTGAGAAAAGCATGGCTCAGGAGACAGGCTGGAGTGCAGAACTTCTTCCCTCCCCACATCTCTGGTTGAAATGTGGCTCAAGTCAGAAATAGCTAAAGCTTGTTTTTATATCAGGATTATTCAACAGATCTTTAGAAATAAAGACATTGTCCAAATCTCATTGTGTTCAGAAGAGCTTTCATTTATTCTATGTGTCTTTGAATGAAACTACAGGTAGTCAGATTCACATGCAGCTCGATATCTCTCATAACAATTGTCTCATTTACTGGCAGTTTAAGCAGAAAGGTAAAAGGCTGGCCCTCTCACCTGCGGAATTACTTGTACCATCACAGCTCACATGTATAAGATGTATTAAAACTTAATATGTGGGCTATTTTCTGCTTGTTCCATGAATAAATGCTTCAGACTATGGACAGGCTCCAAACAAAGCTACAGCCCATCCCTGTGTTCACCAACCCCCTGTTTAATATTCACGTCCTCTGCACTTTGCAGAGTTGGAGTAAAAACAGATGGGTCCTGTCATGGTAAAGGAAACATGTTGATACCTGGCTTCACAGAGTCCCAGAATGGCCTGGATTAGAAAAGCCCTTTAAGCTCATCGAGTCCAACCATGAACCCAACACTGACCAGTCCCCTATGACTAACCCATGTCCCTCAGCACTGTGTCTACACGACTCTTCAATCCCTCCAGGGATGGGGACTCCACCACTGCCCTGGGCAACCCCTTCCAATGCCTCAGAACCCTTTCAGCAAAGAAATTCTTCCTCACATCCAGTCTTGACAGTTGTGTGTAACACAGTTGGATCTCTTTGATTTTGAGTTCTCTTTATGATCCTAATCTTTAATCAAATTTGTGAGAGGCAAAGGAGAGCCAGCATGCTAGAAGCAGCAGAGGTTTGGAAAGAGGTTTGTGAGGCAGGATAGGAGTAGAGGGTTTTCTCCACTTTAGACGTACCTGCTGTGATGGTATTTGCAAGGAGAGAGGTGTTAGCAGTCAAATAGCATCTAACACAATCTCACCAGACAAGCCTGTTCATTATATTTTATCTCATTAGCTTTTCTTCCAAAAGCTGAATAAATGCAGTGAATAAATGCAGATAAAGAATGACTTATTTCAATCAATTTTTACATAAAAATGTGTCTATGCAAACTTGCAGGGACACGTACGAAATGCACTTCATCAATGTCAAAAAATCCCTGGATAATCAGACTCCTGATGTTGTATTTCTTCACTTGCTGTGACCTCCCTGCCACAGAAGAAGACTGGAAGGACAGCTGGGTCCTGCAGCGTGGCTTGCAGGTGATCAGATCTGCGCTTTCTCGGGCTACTTTGGGAAGTGGAGCAGGTCTGATGTAGACTGCTCTGACATTCACTTCTTCCCCGTTATGCTGGGACAAAGATGTTTGTCACAGGAGCTCCAAACCACGACTTCTCTGCTGTGAAAGCTGGAGGGAGGTGATCTCCAAAGCAAAGAGCCTAAATCATTTAGTAACTCTAACTTTTCCCATCAATGAGGTGGCACCTGAAGTTTGCAAAGGATGGGAATAACGCAGGCTCTCCCTGAAACATTGCTCAAAGTGCAGACACCCAAATATTGCCATTTCACAAGGACCTAAGGTGTTATTGAGTACCAAATATCCTTCAATAATCCAGCCTATCTGCAGTAGATATGCAGACCTGAATGACTCACACACACCAGACCCATATTGTACAAAACCTTAATGTGCAGATGTCTCAATGAACCAAAATCCGTAAGCCCAGCACTAGTAACCTCAGGGAAAAGGCGTGAGGCTGTATTTTAACTCTGAGCCTAACTGAAAATTTAAAGTTGGTAAATAGTTCTTGTCTTGTACAACTATTAAAGTTTAAAAAACCCTAATAAATTAATCCCCATATCCCAAAGTCTGTGTTTGGAATCTTACACCTTAAGCACAGATGACTCAACAGAATGATGGAGAGGCAGACACTTTTCCCCTAGGAATGATTTTTTAAAGGGAAGAAAAATAAGCCCATATAGCCAAATGCAAAACTATTTTTCCAAGCCAGTGGTTTGAAAGTCTTAGTCCCTGCATGCTACGCAGCGTTGTTCTCCGAAACAACCAGTATGCACTTCTTTCATTTTTTAATCCCTTCTGCTAGAGGAGGAGATAAGTTCTTCATGAGGGAAGAAACAGTAGTCTTGCAATATTATTTGAATTATCGACACCCTCCTTTAGTACATTCATTTATACTTCACAGTGAAGTAGAATTACTTTTTCCATATTTAATTCAACTAGGTGACTGAGCTTTTTGCTCAGAAGGGTTCTGATATTTTTGTTGGCTGTACAAAAGACAAAACAAACGGCTTGAAAGAAGCAGTCACAAATCGTGTCTCTATACACCTATTCCCCATCCTGCAGAACATGTTAATGCTTCCATAAAGCTGTGTCACGTGAATGTGAAGCAGTTATTACCTGCAAAAAAATTCTGAGTCTTACTGGGAACAAACTCACAGGTTGTCTATTATCAACAAGCAGCGCTACAGAAATAAAGCTAATAGCTTTGTGGGGTTTTTTATACGTCATTTTTAATGGATGTATTTAAGCTTAGATCCCCAGAAGTAAAGCACTTTCTCAAAGGGGCTAAGTAAATTATTTAATAACCATTTATAATAAGGTTACTCCTTTTCAGTTGACATGTCTTAATTATTTTGCTATGCTGCTTTCCTTTTCATCCTGTTGTTGAGCTTCATGGTAGAGCAGCTGAAGCCGGCCGGCACCTTTGCAGCAGCAGCAGCAGCAGCAGTGTTGTGAAAAGAGCATCAGCCACCCAAGAGAAGTTATTTTCACAGCTGGAGTTGAAGGAGAAGCCTGCAAAACCTGAGGTTATCTCTCCATCCCCCCAGCCACCGCTGAGGCACTGGCAAGGCAGCAGTGTTGGTTTCTGTCCAGCGATGTTGTTCTTTGTCCAGAAGACCTGGAAGGGAAGAGCAAAGAGTTTAGGGGACAGTTGTTCTCCCAGTTCCCTGCCACTTCCACTCACGCTTAAGACAATGTACCGGTGCTCCTCAGGTTATGCTGCCTTGTCACCATCTTTCTTCTTGAGAGTTAATTTTATCTCAAAAGTGAAGAGAACAGTTGAGGAAAACCTGCATGAGTGCTCACCTTCTGAATTGGCAAGATGGGAAGACCTAGTTGCAAAAAAATCCTTTTTATATATTTCACCTTGACAATTCATTACTGGGACCTGTTTTCCTGTATGTTGGTTTGGGGAATGTCCCTCACCCTTTGCCTGTTTTAGGTGAACAAATGAGCTGTGCGAATTTCTTTGTCTTAGATGGAAAACGGGCAGGAAAGGACCCAAACTTTCAGTGTCCTCCATGCAGCTTCAGGTGTCCCCTCCTGTGCATGCCTGCTGTGACTTTAAAAAGCAATCCTATGCTTTTATGGACTGCACGCTGCTGATGTTTCATTGGATTTCTCCACTGTGGATGTTAAGTCATTCAGGTATAAATCAAACTGCATCTATTTAATTTCTGGCTTGTTTCTGTAGGTGCCTTTTCCAAAGCCAAAGGAAATAAATGGAAATCTTATTGATGCTGAAAAGCACTGGGCCAGGCCTTGAGATGTGCTCATCAATGCAGCCACTTCATTTTGGCAATGATATATCAAGACCTTAAAGTACTTCTATCTATGATTCCATGATTCTATGATATATTACTATTAAAATTAACTTGTTCCTGCATTTGCACTAGGCTACCCGAACCCAGAATGAAGCTCTGCTCTTTACTGGAATGAAGATAAAAAGAGTATTTTCAGTCCTGCTTCTGATGCAGAAACGAAGAGTTTTGTGTCTGCTGTAAGCAAGCAGGAGATGGTGTCTGAGCCCCGCCATTTCTGGATTGAGATGTTGTTCCACCGCAGCCAGTTTCTCATGATGTCAGCCAGGACAATCAACCAGTCGTGAATTATAAGGGTGCAGGAACAGTGTGACTTCTGTCCCTCCTCTGTCGCAACAGCTACTTCTAGATGAAAGCACTGGATAAGCTCAATTTCATCTGGATGGTGGAATAAACCTGAATAATTTCTGGGTGCACACATCAAAGGGTCAAGTTGCTCAAATCCTTCCCCAGCACTGAGAGCTGCGGCACCTAATTGCTTCCATGGAGATGAAGAAAATTCCCTCCGTCTTTGCCATATTCAGCTACAGAAAATTGCTGCTCATCCAGCTGCAAATATCTGACAGGCAGCCAGACAGCACCTCGGGGACAGAAAGTTTTAAAGCAAAGTACAGTGTGTATCGGTGGCATGTTCATGAGAAAATTCACAATGTGCTGACAATCCAGATCTCCTAGTAGCATCACGTAGTCCAGATAACGTAAAAACCCCAAATAACAGGTGCCCGTGGGGTATAAAAAAGTTGCTTTGGAGGAAGAGATTAAAATATTCCTGGATACAAACCTACCAGAGCCCAGCAAACGAGACCAAATTCAGAGGGCAGCAATAGAGGTGCCACAAATTCACCTCAACCCAAGAGGGTTTATGATCCACAGGGTCAAATGGAGCAGGTGCATTTTAAATAGAAAAGGAGATAAAACGTAAAGGCAAGTTCAAACTGTATTTGAATTCAAACACAGAAGGATCCAACAGCTACTGAATTTCAAGAGGATTTATGTGACTGCAGCCTTTAGACTCCTTTGGAAGCCTTATGAATAAACATCCCCCCAAAGCATGCTCAGATACAAGGAACGAGTTTAAGTAAATAAATATCTGTATTTCGGGTCTGTTTGGGTCTGTTTTTTTCAGCAGGCACATGTCTGGTGACAGAAGATTTCAGAACACAACTGAAGTTCACAGCTCCAGAAGTGTTTTAATCAGCAGCAGTACAACGCTATCACATGGGTGTTTTCGTTAACTTCCGTGTTCCTTGCAGGTGTGCCAGCTCAGGGCATGGCATGCTGATGTTAAGAGCCTGTTCAGGAATTGACAAGTCTAATATTAAAAATTACAGAACAAAACCAAACATATATCATGCTTCTCTATCCCTTGAACCTGAAAGCACAGATAATATTTTTGATCTAACAGGATCTTTGGGAAGAAGCTCTTTAGCATCTCTTTGTAGCTCCATATGTTCCTGTACATTATTACTGCAAGACAAGCATCTATTGTAATCCCTGATCTTTACATGAAAGCTTCCTGGAAGGTTTTCCTTCAAGACATATTTAATCCAAATCTGGAAGCTTATTTGATAGAAATTCACAGGAAGACATTTTAAACCATTTGAAGATACTGGGGCTGATTAATTTATTCCCAGAAATAATGTCGTGCTAAGATTTTTCTCCCCTTCATGAATACCACAGAAATTCACAAAGAATTAAACTCAGCCTCTGATATCCAGCATGATTTGAATGGCTCTGCCAAGAGAAGTGTTGCATATGCTTTATATAAAATTAGAAATAATTTTAAGGATAATTTCATGACAGCTGTTTAGTAACCACTAAGGTTGGAGCGGAATTAAGGGAAGTTTAATCCTTTAGGTGATGCCACTAGGAATTTGGAGAAGTTAATATTTTGCTGCAGCAGTGGTCCTCCCTCTGACTGAAGACTCAGTTCTCTGGCTGTTGCTGGAGTGCTTTGCAGGGACAAGAGTGGGAATACCTGACTCGAGAGTCATCTCACAAAATCCCCTAAAGCAGAATGAGGCGCCTCATCATTGACAACACAAAGGCAAAGAATATGGGGCTCTCTAAATCAGAGCTGCGGAGATTCACAAGCTGCAAGATGTAAAGGGACACGAGGATGACTTTTCTATTGCCTTAAAATCATCAGTAGCAAAGGCAATGCAGCTGAAGCAGCACTTGCCCTCAGCAAATCCTGTGAATGGCCTCTAGTATTTTAAAAACAAGATGGCAAAGGAAAAATGTCCAGAAAAGCAAAATTAATTCGGTTTGCTGTCTGTAGAGATTTAGCATCACTGCTTGAGGTATTAACAGCAATCTGAAAAATTCTAGAGGATGCTACAGATGGGATCATAGCAAGTCATCCCTGTCTGCCCCAGTGAGCTGTCCTGGCCGTTTGCAGGGCTGAGAGCAGCTGTGGAAGGCAGAGGGGGTCACAAGAGGCTCAGGTAAAGCAGTCAGGTACCACTGGGTTTGTGTGTTGTGTTTCATAGTCGTGGACCATGCAGGAAAGACGGAGGCATCTGGTGTCCATTTTAACTTCTGCTTCAGTGAATCACCAGAAAGAAAAGTAGATTTAAACAGAAATGCTTTGCAGCTCTGATAAAGTGTGCTAGCCTATTCTTTTGTTCATTATTTTCATTTTCTGCCTGTTTTGCTTCCATAATTAATATTCTGTCTTGCTCCTCACAATCAAGCTTCCTTTCTTCCCATTCTCCTTCCTTCCTCAGCAGCTCTCCCCCCCTTATCCTCCATGTTCTTTCATATACATAGTGACTTCTAGTACAGAGGAAGGGAAGTTTCCTCAAAGACTTCAGAGATTTTTGTGCCTCTGACACAATTTTGTCTTCTTCTGCTTCTGTATTATCCAAAAAAGCTGTTTGCATCCTTTGACTGTAGAAGAAGGAAGGCTTACTTTGCACCTTTCAAGAAAAACACCTAAGTGTTGTCAAATAAAGTGTTTAAGCTTTGAGTACCTCGTAGTGATGGGGAGAAAACAATTTATACCAACATTCCTGTTTCTGCATCCTGGCTGACAGCCAAGGGTCGCAATTCCGCACTCTGCACTTCAGGGAACTGGCAGCCTGAGAGCAGATCTCCTGTTGGCTGGATTGACCCACCACGCTCAACAGGAGGACAAAGGCAG
>NW_010297764.1:0-26545 GCF_000700745.2 Antrostomus carolinensis | reverse complement strand
AAAAATGCTCCTGGCTGGATGTCTGGGGGGGATGACACAGGCAACATCAGAAAGAAAACCTTTATCAGCAGGTCTCCAGCCAACTGGTGTTGCTGGTTTTGAACATCTGCATCAAAGCTGCCAGAGTAACCTTTCTAGTTCCATTTTTCATGCTCCCATGTGGCCATTTTTCATCTGGATGAAGTCCTACCTGCCCACCCCAGCCTGTATAACCTGCAAGTCAGGAACGAAGCATCCTGGAAGTCTCCTCACTATCAAACAGAGTGAAAAGTGGTGGAAACATGAAACATCCCAGCTGGCTCTGCTGACCCTTCCTCAGCCAGACTCAGACAGCAGGTCCCAGCACCTCCCAGTGCTCCCAGTGCGCTCAGACTCACACTCTTGCACAAACCAGCACGGAGCACAAGCTGGAAATGCACAAAATCCAGTGTTCGAAGGTCATCCTCCCTGGGTTAAAAGCAGCCCAAGGAATCATGTTCCTTCTGAGCACACCTAGTTTATTCCCAGCACTTGTTCTTCACTGTGGTGGCCTTTGTGGTCAAGAGACAGTACTGAAGAATTTGTGGCAGTACTAAAGAATTCTGCTTTTCGACTTTATTAACCTAATCAACCCTGAGGGATTTGTGTGATTTTGTGGATACAGAGTGAACAGCTTTGGGGGGGGTTTTCTACTGCAACTCATAAGGTTACCAAATATTCTCAGGTTTACTCAGAAGCTCAGGTCTCTGTCAAGGCTATAAAGCCTTGTGACACTTATCTGGAATTTCCAGATGTCCCACAGTACCCTGAAACAGGATTGCTAATCAGGCTGTGTGTCATCTGGAAAGCCCAGCTGCATTCACTGCATGCCCCACTCAGCTATCTGGGCAGGGCACATGCGATTAAAACGCAGTCTCTGCACGAGGGGCTGAACAAAACTGTCGTCATTCGTTTCTCTTTTATTTTCAAGGACTAATATAAAACAAAGAGCTTGATTCAACTCTGGAAGGCAAAACAGTTCATTGACTTTAGGGGGGGAGCAGAGCTGGAATTCAAATGGATTTTTAAACTGCCATGGCCCCGATGTTTTGTGTTTTGGCCACAATAGCTCCTGCAGGATATTATCTGCAAAGTCCTTTTGGGATCCTGTGCAATGAGAGATACTGTATGAACACTGATATTAATTATCCAGCTATTGTCAATACAGATCCATGTTTTAAAATTTCAGATGTCTCATGTCAGCATTATGGCTTTTAAAATCTGATTTACATTTAAAAACAAGTTGGTTTGCTTTCAGCCTTGAGAAGTACAGAACAATAACTTCACTAAAAAGGGGACCTACCAAAATGTCGGTCCTGGGAAACAAAGCAGCTTGGGGTCATCTTTGAACTGATCCTCACACCTTTACTCCTTCCCTTCTGTCTGTGAACACAAAAGGTTGTAGATAACTGCTCGCACTGCTGTGAGTTTCTAAATAAAATGGTGTCCCAAGAATTTCATGGAGTAATAAGGTTTTATTCAGAAATACTGTAGTCACCTGGTGTTTTCTTCATTAGCTCTAAAGCTTCAGAGAGTTTACAAGTGTCAGTCAGCACTACCTGCACCTTTCAGATCTGTAGTAACAGGCAGATCCTCTGAAATAGCATTCGCAGCAGACTCTGTTCCATTAGAGATCAATACTCTTCCCATCAATCCAGCCTAGTTTCCTAACTCTACAGATCCCTCAGGACGTGGCACTGATGGTCCCGCAGCCCCTGGTCCCTGCTGTGACATCCCCGGCAGGGTAAGTGTTTGACCACAGTGCCACCAGCTGGGGCTCCAGAAATGTCACCCCTGCTCAGGGGGCTGCCGGGGCAGGGACGGGCACTTGGAGCAGACGGGAACTCCAGCCCTACCTTCCAGGCAGGCAGGAAACGGAGAAATTGAAGAGATTTGGGTTCTTCACTGCTGCCTCTGCTCTTAGCATCTGGAAAATGTAAACACGCTATTGCAAAGCAAACAGTACAGGGGCCGCACAGGGAGTAGTGGAAAAACATTGGCAGTTACAGGAAAGCAAAGAGCAAGAGGATACACATGGTATAGACAAACATTTGCTAGTGTTACGGCTTACCGTGGTCTCTCTGTTCAATTAAGGTGTGCTTCAAACACAACATTTATACTGTGCTACCAGACAGAACAGTCAAGCGTGCAAGATTAAGTTATTCCTTGTGATGCTCTGTACCCACCTTCAGGCTGGGTGTGAGGAGGCTGTCCATGGAGACAGCACTGCAAACTGCCTGGGGAACACTTTGGATTGTTCCTGCTTCAGAACTGGAACCCAAACGCACAACTGAAATCTGAATAGTAACAGGTGAGTAAAATCTCACTTTTCTTTATCTTGAGGTTTGGATGCAGAATCTGCAATGATGTTATTTCAATTTTCAGCCTTTGGATGCTTCTCCTGTCTGACCACTGAATAAGTGCACCCATGTTTGCATTTTCATTCAAATCTGAACTGAGTCTCCCAGATATTCTCACTTAATCCCTTTTGGTTTGCTCACAAAGGTCATTAAAAGCACATTAAATTGAATTTGGCTTCAGCAAATCCACATTTTCCAGTGGAGTAATAAAAATACTCATGCAATTTAGTTAAAAAATCTGAGTATCTGTGTGTTAGAAGTGTTTGTGAACTCCAAGAGGAGGTAAGTGATAAGTATGAAAGAGAAGAACCTAATTGTACAAAGATTGATTTTTAAAAAATCCTGTGTTGTATCTGTGTCCTGTCCAAGGAGCGAGGAGGTGTTCTGAGTAGCCACTCTAATAGGTGGAACATCTCAGCCTTCAGGCTGTAAATCAACCTCTAATTGCTGAAGACTAAGGAGGGAGTTTATGTAGAAATTGCTTTATGCTCAATTCTCTGGGAGTTTTCCTATTGACTTAAAAAGGACTCAGGTCAAGCTCTAGCTGCCTGCTCCAGGGTTTCCTCTATGAACATCTGTGTTTGATCATTGCTGG
The DNA here is from genome assembly GCF_000700745.2 of Antrostomus carolinensis. Classification (NCBI taxonomy): domain Eukaryota; kingdom Metazoa; phylum Chordata; class Aves; order Caprimulgiformes; family Caprimulgidae; genus Antrostomus; species Antrostomus carolinensis. The sequence continues at coordinate 23,572 of NW_010297764.1, read as the reverse complement.
GTAAAGAATAAAGGATTAATTTAGATAATGCCTAAAGAGAAAGCATTGAAGTGGGAGCAAGGAATAGGAACCAACAGAGTCTGTCCTTAAGCTACCTGTTACTATTATTGAACATGTAGTGAGAATAAATAAATACAAAATATGGCATTATAAATAAGTCCTGCCTGTAAGGGGCTGCAGTTAAATAAGAGAGCAGCCATGAATCAAAGCTGTAGGGCAGGGCCAGGCTGCAGTCCCGGAGATGAGCACAGAAGCAGAACGGCAGTTCCTCCCCTGGAGAGGATGCGAACGTGCCCGGTGAGGTGCTGCGGGGCTCTGGCCCTGCCCCAGCCCGCCTCTCAAAACTGGGACTCCTGTCAAAATGGAAGAAATGCAAAGGACAGACAGTGGGAGCTCACTAAAGTCAAAGCTCATCCCAGAGCTGCCCTGGAGATAGTACTTGAATTTAATAGTGCCCTGAAGGTAAGACAAGACTGAGCAGCAACCGAGAGCTTGGTCTGAGCGCTGGCCCTGGGCATTGGCAGTTCCTTTTGGGATACGCAGTGTTTGCCTCCTGGCTCAGCACAGGATCAACCCAGTGTTTCCAGAAAAGCTGCTCTGGAGGTGTGCGACCCCCTCCCAGTGACTCTTGCTACTCAAGCCAGGGTCTTATTGCACATCAGTGACTCTTAGTGCTGCCAAAGAACTCCTCTGCCTCTCCTGGTTGTGGTCTTAGAAACCTAGAATTCCTAGAATGTTCTGAGTTGGACCCACCAGGATGATGGAGTCCAACTCCTGTCCCTGCACAGGACAAGCCCAACATTCACACCATGTCCCTCAGGGCCTTGGCCAAATGCTGCTGGAATCTTGTCAGGCTTGGTGCCATGAGCACCTCCCTGGGGAGCCTGTTCCAGTGCTCCACCACCCTCTGCCTCAAGAACCTTTTCCTCATGGCCAACCTCACCCTCCCCTGCCACATCTTCCTGCCATTCCCTCTGCTCCTGGCATTCGTTGGTGGCCAGAGAGAAGAGATCAGTGCCTGCCCCTCCTCTTCCCCTTGGGAGGAAGTTCTAGACCATGATGAGATCTCCTCTCAGTCTCCTCTTCTCAAGGTCTGGCTGGGGTGAATAAGAACAGACACAGGACCTGAGCACCAAGCAGTCACCACTCGCTGCCTTGAAGGAACGGGCTCTGATGTTCTCATGCACCCCCTTAATGTGTCTCATATTACTCAGAACCTATTAATGGAGAAAGCTCTCTCTTGTCAAGAGTTAATTATTAATAGATAAATTCAATAGAGAGCTTTAATAACAGATAAGATGAGCTCAGTTCAGGTATTTGAACACAGATATCATCTGTACATGAATCTGTCAGGCTCTTTAAGCATCTCTGTCGTGCCTGCTGCTTTATATCAGCATAATCCATCTTCCCTTCGCTCCTGCGTTCTGCCTCCTCTTATCTGGACATTAACTTTTTCAGACAGTCATAGCCCTGGGGACACGAGCACTTTGCTGTATCCCTGCTTTACACTTGTGTGCTTCTCAGGGGAACCAGGATATTCCAAGTTGCAGCATCAGGGTGGGATTCACAATTAACACCAGAAAAACTTCCACCACTGGTTTAGGGGAGGAATGTCCGATCTCTCTCCTGCGAAGGGGAGCGGGGTGGACCGAGAGCTGGAATTACCACAGGCCCTGGCATGGCAGATGCTAGGAGCTGCAAAAAGCCAGTCCCTGTCCTAAGAGCTTGCTATCAAACTGCACGGGCTCAAACACAGGGAAACATTTTTTTTTTCCCCCACAAGAGTTAGATTTTGGTCCAGTTTATCTACATGTGATTACAGAGAGCTTTCAGTTCAAATCCTTTAACCATTGCTTGTACCCACTAACAGCTTTTTAAAACTGAATCAGTAGGGTCCACTAGTCAGAGAAAAATAGTATAAACAGGTTAGAAAAATTATAGTCACTGCTTTTCCACCCTTTGTTTCTGTAGTTACTGTTTTCCTGCAGGACAGTAATATCAGCTTCTCCATTGCTGTACAGAGAAGCTGATTTCATTCACTGAGAGTATTATTGTTCACTTCTCTTCTTGACCTGCAAAATCACATGTCAAGAATACATACATTAATACTACTGATAAAATAAAGTGACACAAAGATGTTAACAACCGTATAATTAATTTGCAGTGAAAGGCCAAATAAGCCACAAATCCTGGGATGGCTGATGCCACTTTTCTTTTGCAGGTGGCACATAAAGAGTCTAAAGTAAATGTGTTTGCTTTTTAAAGAAATAGAGAAAAAAAGTTTCCAGTGTCAGTATCATGGTCCCTTCTTCCCTTCCTTCCTCCCTTCTTTTAAAAGTTTCAAGCTCTAAATTTGTTCAGCAACTAGGAAAATACTTGTAAAGCCCATTTAATATTTACAGATATTTAGTGGCAGGAACAGCGACTTCCTTTTACATTTCCCAGCAGATGCCTCATGCTTCGTCTGTCCCTGAGCCCGTCACAGCGAGTTACATCACTCTGCGGAGCTGCAGTAAAGATGAATCGTTTGTGAAGCTCCCGTAGCTGCTCTCGGTCGGCTTTTCCAATCGCATCAGAGGAAACTGATAAAGAAGCAGAAGGTTTCCCTCATGATGAACAGAAGGTTGAAGGTTGCAGATGTACTTCTGATGGGCCACCGCGCTGAGGAAAAGGACTGGCAAGGGACTTAGGTCCAGAGCAGCAGCATCTCTCGGCTCCTGCTGAGCTCCTACTCGCTGTCCAATGTCTGGTGTGGGAAAGAAAATGAGTCTGTCTGCCCGTTTGTCTGCTCTGGGCTGCACATCTGCCCAGACCCTCCTGCCCCGGAGAGGTGTGAATCCATGTGAAGCAGTGCTGCCATGGGCACTGCAGAGCTGGGGTGTTAGACATTCAGAACTTGCTCATTACCACCCATGGCAGATACAGGAGTTTCCATCCATAACTCTTCAGCCTGAGGTCACAGCCGTCACCAAAGCCACCACCCCGTCTCTTCGGACACCGCACACAGACTTTGTCAGGACTACCTTAGATCAATAAAGCTTCCATCATTCTCAAACCCATATGCTTTATTTCCTTCCTGGTCTCTTCAGAAATACTTGGCTCCTGTCTAAGATGCATTTTAGCAGAACTTTTGATATCCCTCCAGAGCCCATCGTTGCCCTTCCAGATGCCTGTGGTCCCACCATCGCTTCCCATCTGGTATCCTCATCTTTGATGTGCTGTTGTGCTGTGCTCTGTAGCGTAAGGAAATATTAAGCTGCTCACCCATGGTGCTGTGGATTTAGATATTGACTTTTTGGATCCAAAGATAGTTTTAGGTGATAATATTAGAGGACTTGCTGAATAGAAATAAGGAGGAGGTTTGATCCTGAAGGTATCAGGTGGGAATACCTGTTCACAGGGAGTGTCAGCAGTATAATCTCTCAGAAATGAGTGTCAGTTTTATAATTTATTGTGCTCAATGTGCTGTTTTGCTATGTGTGTAAAGAGCTGTCTGATATCTACCACATACAGGAGGTGGGTAATAAGGAAAAATCCCAGATGTGAACCCAGCAGAATTTTGCTGTATCGTGGCCAACCCTTTCTTTAACCCTTTACCTCAGGGACGTCTAACCTGAGAAACTCCTGGTTGTTTCTGCAGCACTGTAGCTGGAGGTTGCTGAGTGGTTTTGTTCCCATGGCTGGCACTGCCTCATTTTTTATGGTGGCTCTGAGAGGTCACAAAGGGACAGTGAATCATTGATATTGCCCTCTCATGTCTCCACATCAGGGGTGGGCACTGCCTCGCTGCCTTGCTGAGCTTGCCCTTGGCCCAAACTGCTCAGGTGGCCCCAAGGGTCCCTTTGCTGAGGAGGAGAGAAGAACCCAGCTCAGCTGCACAGACTTCACCAGGCAGCTCTGCCCCACAACACCCTCAAGATACAGAATCCCAGAATCGCCTGGATTGGAAAAGCCCTTTAAGCTCATGGAGTCCAACCATGAACCCAACACTGACAAGACCCCGACTAACCCATGTCCCTCAGCACTGTGTCTACACGACTCTTCAGTCCCTCCAGAGATGGGGACTCCACCACTGCCCTGGCAGATCTCCTGTAGGTTATTCTGCCACAAGCAGAACCTGCTGGAAGCATTTCCAGGCTGCAGGACCCAGCTCCTCCAGACACGTTACCTGTTCACCTCTGATCCTGGCACTTCCCCTCAATGCGGTCACTGTTTTGTGTGACTGAAATGAAAGATGTAGGAGGAGTAGCCCTGGCATGAATGTTAATCACCAGCATTTCATCCTCAGAAACACGCTGCAAATCCCTTTGAGCCCTGGCTGTTTCAAAGAATAAGGGAGGATTAGGGAGAGACTTGCTCAGCTGGTTTTACTTTTACTGCAGGGAAGTTCCCCCCCAGCAGCCGCGGGAGCGCACGCTGATTTACGTGGACAGCCTTCCACGGGGACAAACCCACGGTACTGCAGCAGAAAATCCTCCCGAGCCAGATGGTGCCTGTTGCTGGCTGCAGAGGAGATGCTGCTGGGTGAGAATTTCATCGCTGTGCCCGGCCTGAGGAGAGGGAGGGTCTCCGGGAGCAGCCGTGCAGGTGCCTGCACAGCCCCAACCTCGCAGCTCGACAGAGTCCTGGGCTTTGCCCTGGCAGCCTGGGCAGGACCACCCCACTCTGCTCATGCCATGGGGCAGCCCCCAGCCCCAGGAGCTGCTAGCAGCCAGCACCAGGCTGAGCTCCCACCACAAGTCCCACCAGCTTTCCCAGGAGGGATGTCAGGTGCCAAAGCCATCGCAGAACTGTTCCTTCCAATGCAGAGGAAGGCCACAGGTGTTTGCAGCTTCTGGGATGCTCTCAAAGAGGTGCAGATGCAACCAGCAACCCCTCATCACCCAGAGCCATCACGTTGACTCAGATCTAAATGAGATGAAGGCTCTTTCTTTGTCTTCAGGGGACAGGGGCTTCACCTGCGGGAGATAGCGGTAAAGGTTCTACCTTTTAAAAGAGGTTTTTTATTGTCCAATAGACACAGAGCTCAGAGAAACCTGGCAAAGGCTCTGACAAAAATAACCCCGCTTCTGTTTCTGGCATCCCTGCAGAAGCATTGAACACATTTTTTCTCAATAGAGACATGAAAAATATTATTGTCCAACATCTCCATGTTCTTGATCAAGGGATTATTGACTCTGATTTTGAAGAACAAGTCAAGGAGATTCAATACAGAAGCAGAGCTACTCATTAACTCACTATTCATTTCACACAGAGAAGTCAACATCCCTGACAGAATGGCTTAAAAAGTCAATGTAGGGGAATTTTCATGAGAAATTGTAGTTAAAGATTAAAAGCCTTTAAAAATGAGTCTGCTGAGAGACAACACGTAACCTAGAATGTGACTGGGAAAGCAGAGGCAGGGAAGAGCTCTGCGCTCGCCAGATGCTTTAGAGAAATCACTTGGATGGGAGATCTGCAGGCTCATCCGGAGCTCCAGCTGCTGCAGGAGCAGGTCCCCTGAGCTGGACCCAGCGGTGGCATGGGTCACCGAGGGAGGAAAGGAAACCCACAGAAAGGAACAATATTCCAGAAACCACTAAATCTTAGGTTTCTGCAAAGCCCTGGAATTCTTCCATGGAAAGCCAGGGACAGCAGGACCAGCCGCTGCAGATGCACAGAGACCTCTCAGCCACCATCTCTGCCTCCGGATCCCCATCCCTGGGGTGGGAGGTGATGGAGAGAAGCGACCCAGCCCCAGCTGGCATCTCCCGTAGCCTGCACACATCTCTTACCCAGAGAACAGGATTTCTCTGCCCACTCATTCACAAGGTTTCTCCTTGTCGTGCCACTGAACACAAACCAGAGTGGAGCAAAACTGAGGGAGGCAAAACAGCGTCACAGTCTGAGCTCTCACAGGCTGGACCCAGTGAACTGCAGCTGTGTGGGAATCAGGATGGAGGAATTATAACAGCAATTGGGGAAAGACCTGAAAGCTGACAGTTACCAGGCTGGGTGAGCTGTGATGCTGACACAGCTCCATCCACCCCAGGGTGCCCCTGGACAGGACAACTGCCAAGGGGACCCTGGTGTCCCACCAGCTTCCCTCACCTCCCCAAAATATTTAGCTAGCTGACTTCATATTTGCTCAGGGGTATTTTATATCCACTTCTCATTAATATTTAGCAATTTACCTGGGCATTTTTGTAAATCAATTTTAACCAAGCAGGGAATATTTTCATAAAATGTATTTTGAACTTGCAAATGCGAGTGTTCCTGCTGGAAGCCTCATTAGAAGAATTACAAGTAATATGCTATTAATGTGTCCAACAAAAGGAAATTAATTCTGAAGATGAACTGCAAATGAACTTCAGATCAAGAATTGTCTGCAGAAATTACTTTGTGATGAACTGAATAGTGAACACCGGCAATTTGTGACAAGAAAATGAGGCAGAATTTATTAAATAGATTACTCGTGGGTTTGCTGTAGCGGTGGTCAAGAGATTGTTGGGCTGAGTCTGCCATTAGGACTTGTGCTCTTAGGGGAGGAATAAACTCTTGGTTTTCATTTCTTGACCTGGCATTTTCAGTGATGACTGGTTTGTTTTTCAAGATGATAAGAAATGGACAGAGATAAATGAAGGAAAAAAGAGCAACATCAGGTTAAAAACAGCCAGCAAAAGTGAAGATTATTAACAACAACAAAAAAAAAGAGAGAGATCCAGCAGTGTGGTTGTTATAACCTCAGAGGTGTTTGCTTTGCTGTGTGAGGAGGTAAGGGATTTTTCACTGAAATTATTAAGAACTGAGACAACGTGTGCATTGCTCCATTAGAGAATGGAGCCACTACCAAAGCAGTGATCTCTGGTGGCTTCCAGTCTGCTGCTCTCCATGCACCTTGGACTGCTGCTGGGGCATCATTGGCGAGACACAAACACAAGCCCTGTTCAGCAGTATGCAGCAGTGCACTTTGGGTCTATTTCAATGTTCAAACCCCAATATTTGCCATGAAGACAAAATCATGAGCCGGTTTTGGTGAGTTTTCTGTGGGAGCAAGGGGGACATCCCTTCCTCGGTGATGGGCCCTTGGCACAGAGGTCAGGTTGCCTCATGGGAGGTGCAGGTGAAGATGAATTTGAAGTCTCTACACCTAAGAAGCAGATTTTATTTACAATTTTAATCACTCCGGTGTTTCCCTGCATTTCTCCCCTGGCTCCCTAGGTGGCAGATGGTACCTTGCTTAATGGAGTTATTGGTCCATCAGTATTTTCTTAATATTTGTGTGCGTGCTTCTTGATTCTGTTGTACACTTAGAGGTTGAGTGTGAGCACAGGGCTGGATTTTGTCATTGAATCCTCAAAGAGGAGTACATCACCATCCATATTTCTTCTTCCTTTGACGGGACTCCTTGAGGGACAAGGCACTCCCCAGCCAGAGCAGATGTCCATGGATGGTGTTGGAGCCCGTGGGCTCTCGGGGACACGGCGGAGCCGGGGTCAGTCTGGGTGTTCAGCTCCAGCCACTGATGGAGCTCCTGACCAGAGGATTATTTCACACCACTGCCAAGCTCACTCTTCCATCCCTGGGGAATTCTTCACACTAACAATAGGTAACCAGACGTTGTCCTTTTAATTATACAGAAAATAAGCTCTTCTTGTTCAACAAGGAAAATGGCAAATAATAGACATAGTGAAATTTAGCGGGGACCCTGCTTTGGTCAGGAGAGTTCTCCAGTGGTTTCATGGATTTCAATAAGATATAATTTGCATATTAGGAACATGAGTCCAGTTTCTGTTTTCTCAAGATTTATAGAAAACCAGCAGTTCTGAAATACTGAAGCAAACCTGATGAATGGCTCCTGACCAAACCACAGGAGGCATTGCCCACTTTTTTGCCAGTCTCAGCAGAATCATTCAGGGGTGGATGAGCTCCATGGCTGGACTCGTGGATTTACAGTCAATGTCTTCAAGTGATGGAGGAGTCCAGGGACGTGCACAGCAGTACTGGGACTTTCTGAATCAGCTAGAATGAACTGTCTGGGTTTTTTACAAAGACTATCTCCTTGTGCTGTCTCCTTTCATATGGCATTGCACAGACATATCCGTGACCTTCACAGATGTCACATCAACAAAGAATGAGGTTCAGTTAAAAAAATGAATGTAGTTGTTTCAGATCTGGAGTAAATCAGCGCAGCTTCAGTAGAGTCAGCAGAGAGATGCTGATTTACAGACACTGAGGAGCTTCTTCTATGATTACAAATAGTTTAAGTGAATTGTTACCACTGTGCCAGTTCAGGGATCTGGTGATTATACAAAAAGCATGTAATTCATTGCAATAGAGGAGCTTTCCCAGCACATGGAAGTGCAGTGCCTGGAAATGGGCCAGAGAGCTGAAATACATTTGTTATGTTTTTCAAAGTGGTCCATGACAATGTGCATTGGAGGCTCCTCAATTAACTGCACTCAGAGATCACAACGGTGACAAACCAACACCTGCCTGGTTCCACGCCCTCTGAAGTTTCAGAATATAAGAATTTACTCTCCTGTACCATCCCCAAGGGCAGCCAGCCTTCCTGCAGCGCTCGGCTTGATATCTGCACCCAGACCCAGGGATGAGCCCCCCACCCGGGGTGAGCCCCCAACCTGGGGTGACCCCCCCACCCGGGGTGAGCCCCCAACCTGGGGTGAGCCCTGGGCCCCATCCAGCCTCCGCCAGCGATGGGACTGGGGCTGAGGGGTCTGTGTGCTCAGGTACCTGAAGGAACAGGGGAATCCTCACCAGCTACTAGACAACAGGACAGTCTGAAATGCTCAGGAACGCTTTTTTCACTTTTTTTTTTTTTTTAACCTTTCTTTCCACTTTTCCCCAAAAAAGAATCTCAGTCTGTCATTTTCTGGCTGCAGATATAAACTGGGATTTATGAACGAGCGAATCTCAACCAAGTCTCAGTGCACGTGTGACCATTTCATGTAGTTCTGACTACCCTGAGCTTTGGATTTCTTTGTGGGATCTGGAATTGCGAGTGGTTTCTGTTCTCTAAGCCTATAAAATACTTGAAAAATAATCACTTAATATGCAGTTTAAGATTATGGACTGTCTTTGTATTTCTTATCTCTGAGTTTACTTAGCACTAAGACTACCAAAATCAAATCATCCATTATGCTTGAGATGTTTATTAGCTCCTAATCCAAGATCTGACAAAAGCAAGGGGAGATGACTTCAAGCTGTGGGACCCACAGGTTCCCTCAGCACATCAAGGAGAACTCGGGGGTGCATTTCCTGAACACAGCAGGTCCTCTTTTGCAGATTTTGGAATAAAACAGATAGGTGATAGCTTGGAAATCATGGGAAATATTTATGACCCAAGAATCCCAGAACTGCCTGGATTGGAAAAGACCTTTAAACTCATCGAGTCCAACCATGAACCCAACACTGACAAATCCCCGGTGACTAACCCATGTCCCTCAGCCCTATGTCTACACGACTCTTCAATCCCTCCAGGGATGGGGACTCCACCACTGCCCTGGGCAACCCCTTCCAATGCCTCAGAACCCTTTCAGCAAAGAAATTCTTCCTCACATCCCATCTCAACTGCCCTGCATACAATCAGTTTAATTAAGATCAGCAGCGCACTTTGAAATCCTCAGATAAAAGGCAGCCTATAAATGCAACAAATTAAATTTCCAAGAGGGGTTATGCAAGATAAGAAAAGTTCCAATCCCCATATTTGCATTTTAAGGAAATTTGCAGAATTTGGGGGCTGTGTATATTCTAGAATATTTTTAGATCCAGGCATTTCACTTTTATTATTCAGGTCAGAACAACCCCCTATGTACCCTTCACCTTTGAGGTATCTTGTCTCTATTTTTGACCTCAGTTTTACAATTCTGGCTTATAATTTAGGTAATTAGTAGGGTCCTATATAAGTATGTATCCATATGTACATATATTTTTGTCTAATTTGACTTTAGAAATAGAGAGTTTCCAATGCTGCAAACACTTCCATGTGCACTTAGACAGACATGATTAATGCCATGGAGGTTACTGAAGGGAAGCAAAATGCATTCCTGAAGATGCTGGGGATCATTCACTTACTCACCAAAGCAAGATTAGACAGAGATGCTTGTTGTGTAAGCGGTCAGCTGAGAAATTCCCAAGTGAGTAAACTCAGAGGAAAATTCTCCATTTTTCCCAGTGTCCATTTTGCTTTCAGTACAGGTTGTTTATGGGATTTTTTAGAGTCATTCTGGAGTGCTCAGAGGCAGAGGGTAAATTAAATGGAATGAAATCAACACGGATTCCTGTGATTCTTGGGTCAAAACTCTTTTTGGGTGGAACTCTGTGAATCTGGGGTCAGTCCTCACAGACACACGTGCCAAGGTCCTTGGAGCGGCTGCCTCAGCCGTGTAGTGCTTGTTGTCTGCAAACAAAGACATTAATATTGCAGTGATTTATCTACAGGAGAAGAGAGGTTCTTGCTGGATTGCAGACTGCATCTGGACCAGCCTAATGAGCACATTCTTCACCATCAGAGAGGCTGTGGAGGGCTTACAAATATTTTAGACATGATTCACAGAGCCAAAAGGTCTTGTTTACTGATATGCTATTTATACCTAGCTCAATTAAACCTCTTTGGGGAAAAAAAAAAAAGATGCCAACACTGGTGGTGCTGTTGGAAGTGAGCATCTCCTCATTAAAAAGGTTAGAAAAACACCATTAATAATTTTGATAGATTCTTTCAGGCATATTTATGCCCTAGTCTTTGTCCAGCTGCAACAAGTACCTTACATAGTGCAATTCTGGCAGCAGACAAGATCAGTCAGAGCGTAACCGTGTCCTGGTGACACTTGGTCCCAGGTGCCACATCCAGGTGATGGGTTTGCACCCTCAGCCCAGCCATCCCCCTGCCAGGCCGTGAGCTGGGCTCTGGGGCAGCCATCCCGACGTAGGGACAGACCTGGACAATCTCCTGAAACCAGGGACCTGCATCTCCCTCCTGGGAGCAACATTCTCACCTCAAGGTGTTTCCTGAGCAGAAATGCTTCCACTTGGTCCAGCTCCTTATTAGCACCTGGTAGAAAAATAATTGCTAATTCTCAGTGCTCAGTAGCTGCAAACCTTTTCGGGGGTGGTGACGGGGAACAGGATGGTGTGAGCTCTGAGTTGAACTAGGTGATCTTTAAAGGTCCCTTCCAACCCAAACCAGTCTATGATTCTATGATAAATTATCAGAAAAGAGGTAAATGGCTGGAAGGTCCCACTCTGTGTCGGTCACAGGCTTAGAGTGAGAGATGCCTGTTTAAAGGAGAAGGCTAAAGAATAATTCACACCATTGGAATCTGGGTTTCTTGGAAATCCACGTCTTTCAAAACTAATGGTTAAAAAAATCAAAGCTCTATGTGTAAAATTCAACGCACTGCACGGTGCTGGAGCCTTCACAGTGGAATTCAACACCTTCCCTTGAGATGCACATGGGCATCTGTAGCCTCTGGTACCTGAGCATCTGTAGACTCTGCACATGAACCAGCTGGAGCTGTTGAAGCTGGTGTGTCCCCTTGCTCAGTGCAGCTGTACCTGTTCAACCCCTTGACCAAGTGGAAGGAAGCCTGTGAGATGAGTGTAGGGAGCACTAGGAGCAGTGACATAAAATATTGAGACCTAAATGAGTGATGGAAAGTAAGCACAACAGCCTTTACAGAACACTTTCAAATGGTGTACCCGTTAAATAATAAAGGTTTTGTTCCCTTAATACACTATTAATAAATTTCAAACCATCATATCTTTAAAAAAAAAATGTACTTCAGTTGAGTGGAAAGTAGACTAATGTGGATTTAGAAAGAGGTTGGGAGTGCAACAAATTATAAATGCTTTCTACTTTATCAGCATTACAGAGTACTATTAATTTTAAAAATAGCTTTTAAAAACATACACGGCATACCATAATGGAGATGGCTGTGTTTCAACACATCATCCTGATGACTCTTTCCACAGCAATGAGTTACGCCGACACGCCAAGCTCTGTTTTGCAAATATGGTATGTACCACGCTGCAGCTGAAAGCTAAAAAAAGCAGTTTTGTCTTTTGATTCAGGATTGTGCTCTGCTGGGACTTCCGAGGGCTGAGGGACCTGTTCTGTGTGAGCATCAAAGGCCGGGACGCTCCCGCCCGCTGCTGCTCGCTCAAGGAAGCACCATCCCTGCAGAGCTTCCCGGGTCCATTAACCCCATCGAGGGCTGGAATCAGACCACCAGTACGTGTTTTGAATGGTTAAAAATAAAGATGTTAATGGAAAATGCTAATGTAACTGAGCAGCTCCTCTAAAATACTTTGTCTATGGAAGTTTTCAGCGCTAATTGGCACGAGCGTCCTTAGAATGGTGCCTTGTGCCTGTCTGAATGATGAAGGAGGCAGTTGCCATAGCAAGGACTGTTTTTATTGACTGCTTAAAGGAAAGAGACACATAAAACCGTAACTGAGGCCAGAAAATGAATTAGAAAAATCCCTGGGTAGCTCTAACTTCTACTCGAGCTTGCTTGCCTTTTTTTTTCCCCTCAGACTGCACAGTTCTCTGCTCCTCATAAAGCAGCCACTGCAAACACGACAGAGCCAGCGGCCCGTGACAGCAGCTCCCAGAGCCTGGGGGGAAGCTCTGCCTTTGGGCAGCCCAAAAGACCCCGTCACAGCCCCCAGACTCAATGTCCCCAGGTTTCTGCTCAGCTTTAACATGCCCCCAGGTGAGCAGCAGCCATCATTCCCTTCAAACCTCTCAGGATTTGGTCTGACAAGAACACCAAACCCGTGTCTGTGCTGGGGGGAGACCATGCCCCTCCATCTGCCAGGTCCCCATCCCTCCTCCCTACAGTCATCTTTTAATGTGCTAGTTCCAGACAGGTGGGACAAGGGGGCTGGGTGGGATCCGTGCTGCTGCTCGGAGAAAGCCTCCAGCACCAAGTCATACCAGACACAGGAGGATCCTCAAAGAAGACCTTGAGAAGAAAGGTTGAGGGAGCTGGGCTTGTTGAGCTTGGAGAAGAGAAGGCTCCGGGGAGAGCTCATTGCAGCCTTCCAGTGCTTGAAGGGAGCTTAGAAACAGGAGGGAGAGCGACTTCTGCCATGGGCAGTGATGGGACAAGGGGAAATGGTTTTAAACTGAAAGGGGAGATTGAGGTGAGATCTGAGGAAGAAATTCTTTGGTGTGAGGATGGTGAGACACTGGCCCAGGTTGCCCAGAGAAGCTGTTGCTGCTCCTCCCTGGAAGTGTTCAAGGCCAGGTTGGCTGAGGCTTTGAGCAACCTGGTCTAGTGGAAGGTGTCCATGCTGATGGCAGGGGGGTTGGAACCTTTAAGGTCCTTTCCAACCCAAAACCAGTCGATGATTCAATGATTCTGTAAGACCTCTCTTATGAATATGGCTCTGGCCATGAGAACAGAGCCAGAGCTGGTATCATTGAAGGCATTAGGAATACACACTTGATTTCTCCCACACGTGGCCTCTTCTCTGCCCACTGACACGAACTCCAGTTCAAACTTTCCCTTCAGCTGGGCCATTCCTAACTTTTCATCCCCAATATTTATGCGGGGAACTATATGGTCACTTTCCTTGCAGATGAGAGCATTACTTACAGGGCACGTACACGCTGCATTACTGCATTCCCCAGCCCTATTTTCTTTTATTTTGTAACATAAGAACATCCCTAATTTAATCACCATTTACTGCTTACCTAATTCAACCCAAAAGAATTCACTAAAAGGCAGAAGATTTGTTCTCTAAATGCATTAGAATAACAATTGGACACTAGCTCAAGCTGTAATGAGAAGGTTAGCAAAGTCGTGTGTTTTATTGCTTTATCACTGATAAAAAATAACTTTATCCACCTAGAAATGGCAGACTGCATTTACCTGAGTACTGGTCTCTTCAACATCCTTCCTGCAGGCTTTCTCTCCTGCCTTCCTCCCAGCGTACTCTCCTGAACTAACCAATTTTGGTTGCCCACTGGGGATTAGAGTGACTGAGTCTTGGTGCTCTTCTGTGCCAATGGCCAGTTACCTGGATTTGGAGCTGTGTGATCTATTCATAGTCAAGTGAATGTCAGATGCAAACCCATCTCTGCATAATGCTTACGTAGCACTCTGTTTCCTCTGTCGTTGATGTGATTATATAGATAAATAATTCACTGGCACTGGGACAATGCAATTCCTTTGCCCAGATCTGCTTCCACATGCCATTATGCAACCAGGAGCCATAACTCTGGCTTTGTCTGCGGCCAACAACCACATTCCAAAACCATCTTGTGAATGTGTGTGTGTGTGTCAGGCTGTGATGGATGGATGGATGGATGCACACACAACAGTCACCATCAACCAGCGCCCGCAATGCACTTCCTTTCTTTCTTTCCCAGATTTTCCCAGTACTTCCTATGTAAGTTGAATATCTAGTGGCACCTTCTCCAGACTATAACTCAGACCATCTTGTGATGCTTCTGTAAAAAGAGCTTTAGAGTTCCTAGTCCTCAATATAAACACCAAGGAGACGTGACACACACATCGAGTACAAACGCACTTGGCAGATTCAGATTTGGTGTGAAGGTTGTGGGTGTCCCCCAGCTTTATGCCAGGTCGTGTGTCATGTCCAGGCTACTCCAGCTTCATAACTGACCAGATATTGTCTGTTATCTCACACCCAGTACAAAAGTGTGAATCAACATCAGTATCAACTTTGCCTGCTGGCTAGAGGAGACCAAGAGTTTCACTGGGTGTTCATCCTGGCTGATGTGTTGGGTCCTACAAAAGGACACAGACTCGGTACTAATGGCCAGGGAGCTCCTGTGGAGCAGATGAAGTCTGTTTGTGTAGGATCCAGATATGCTGCAAGCTGTACCATCATCCTCTCATTTTTCCTATTATGTTATGATCAGCTGCTATTATCCGAGATCATTTCAGCTCCATTCATGATGCACACACAGAAAAATGTTCCGCACCATCGTTCTGCGAGTAAGCTATCTCGCTTAAATGAAACATGATCTGTTCTGCTTCAAGCAAATGAGAAGAGACTTTCTATTTTGCACATCACTGAGTTCTACATTTTGGCCTTGTTTATTTTACTGAGCCTACGTTATAGAATTAAAATATTAATATATGGGTGCTATTTAGATGGTAACTTCAGTACATCTCTCATTTATATGAATTTCCCAGGAGGGAGATGTTTCAGAGGCCCAATAGAGAACAGAAATAACTTTATCTTTTAAAACCATGACACAGTTACAGGTTTCAGTGCCACATCCCTCAGAAATCACCAACAATGTGCTCAGCACACATCAGTGGTCCCGTGTCCTCTGCTCAGCACCTCTGTCCATGTCTTGCTGCTCCATTTCTACTTTCCCAGTGCAGCACTCCCACTCTTTCCCAGTTTCCCATCACCTTCCCAGTGCTCCAGGGGTGAGAAGGGAGGGTGTTTGGGTGTTTGCAGGGGGCAGACTTGTCCAGGTGGGTTTGTTAAGAAATGCTCTGCTGGGAGAACCCCAAAGGTGACTCACAGAGACCCCAAAAGCAGGTTATGTTTTCCCAGATGTGTGACAGCGTTCTGCTGCCTCAGTGAGCAGCACTCGCTGGCTTCCAGCAGAGCTCCAGGGTGTGCATCTGCTCTGGCCACCAAGAGATAATGTCCCAAGAAGTCGCTGAGACAATCTAGATGGAGGGAAACGAGTGTGTCGATGGGAATTAATGGTTTCACAGGGTCCCCACACCTCAGCTGTGGGCTGGAAGATCTCAGGTCTACTTTCCCCCTCCTGCAGACTGTTGAGTTTTCATCACCCTTGGTCTGAGAGCCAAGGAGGAGTGTCTGACCCTGGTGTTTGAATGTCCCCAAAGGTGACCAGACGTGACTGAAAACATCAGGGCTCTTGGTGGGAAGTGGCATTTTCAGAGGTGCTTCTGTCCCATCCTGAGCCTTTGGACAGAGATGTGCTGCAGTAACCTCTCCATCTCGCTGCTGATTCAGAGCACGAGCTCCTCGAAGCCGCCCTGAGCCAAAGAAGGGCATGTTTGCCAGTGACAGGTCCAAAGAGTTACAGCCCCTTAAATCAAATGAGTAGACAGCATCTGAGTGGGAGCCTCTGCGAGATGAATGAGCTGGCAGTTTTTAAAGAGTAACAACGAGGTAATAAACAAGATTAACACAAAACTAATGGAGGAATGGAGATAAATACAGGGAATGTCCATGTAATGTCGGAGGGGGTTGCATGCCAGACTTCTGGCAGCGTGTTGGAGACAGGAGTAGGTAACTCGTACCTACTAAATCACAGCCATAAATCCTGCGCCGTGTTAACAGAACATGAATGATCTGCTCGGAAATGAATGGGACAAGGGAAGGGAATTCACTGTTCCGGATAAAAAGAGCTGCTAACCTCAGCTGCTGCTTTTTGGCTGAGCCAGGATTGGAAAGGCATGTGCAGGCGGGTGTGCCCATGGCATGCAGTCCCCCAGCTTCATGAAGATGCCCCTGAAGACATCTCAGGGTGCTCAGAGTGCCACCAAAATGGGTCCTGTAGCTGTTATTTTGAAAAAAAGAGGAAATTTATCCTGGCAAGTTGATTCCAAACTACATCCCAAAATGAAAAGGAGGTGAAAATGCCCCGTTCCTTCCCTGCCAGCCAGAGCAGACCCCTTTCAAAAGCCAAGAGAGCTTCACCAACCCATGGACCGGCACCACAGCTTCACAGAGAGATTTCAGTGTGTCAGAGCTCCAGGCATGGTCTGAAGTCTTAGTCATTTTCAGTTAAACATTAATTAAACACAGAAGTTTATTGGTTCATAGGTGGACTCATTATTAACAGAAGTACAAAATCCTCTCCAAGGGAAAAGGTGATTTTGTGGCTACAGCACAAGACTGAACCTTTGCAGCTCTGAGCTCCCTGTTCATGTAAGCAGGTCTGGTGAAGTTCCTTGTCCTTCAGACTTATTTGGACAAAGCCTGGGTAAGGTCAGGGATAATATCTTTTATTGTGTGACCCGATACGCTGGCAAAAAGGAGTTTTGAACTGACAGACTCCATCAGATCCCAGCTTTATCCACTCCACAGGTTCTGGTTGTATCAGAGGGTCCATGGAGGTTTTCCTTCTCTCTACAAACCTTCCTGCCTTCTCTCTGCAGCTCATCACAGTCCCACAAGAGGTCACCTACACTGCTGAGTGTGACTGTGCAAACACCTGGTTACAGTCCAGCGCTTCTATGTTTTATCAGCATCCACACCTGGAGAGCAAGAGAAGAGGAGACGCTGGCAGGGGCTCGCAGGGCTGCGGGGCAGGGTCTGCCACGTGTCACCCCTTTCAGCTCGTACTCCCCGCGGGCAGGGGCTCGCAGGGCTGTGGGGCAGGGTCTGCCACGTGTCACCCCTGTCAGCTCGTACTCCCTGCACTGTTTGGTGCCCTTGCAACCATTTGAGCAAATAATGGAAACTATTACATTTGTGATTTCGTCTGTCACTGCTCGGAACAGCCCGGATGGGACAGAGATGCCTTTCATTCTTAAGTGGTGCGTGGTTTCCACTTGCAAGAACATTTGATAAACTGCAGCTAAACTATAGGGAAATAAATACTTTCTTCTCAATCCATAGTTGTTTTTTGAACTTGTGAGCAACCAGTTAAGCCAGATGGATTTAGAAAGGCCCCATAGTGTTTTCCTGTTGAAATACCAAATGATAAACACCATTTTTCTTGTGTCCCTGCAGAAACAAGACAGCCCAGGGCAACATAAAATTTTCTTTTACTTCCTTCCAACAATGGCACATTTCTCCTTTTAGAGGCTGATTAATATTTATTACTATAGTAAATGGCAACTTAAATACACGCTAGCAGTTCTGCAGTGCGTTATTAATTGAAGCAAACAGGACACCCACTATCCAGCTACAATGGGTCCTTCCACGATGAATAGCGGCACTGATGTGGCAAGATTTTAAAAGGAATTACTGAGGCATCGTGATACCGATGAAAATGGCAGCACGTTACGGTCCCAACCGGAGCGTGTGATCACACAGCAATCCATCAGTGAGGTGCCTCGGGCCACGCACCGCGAGTGGCAACAAAAAAACTAAGAAAGTGGGAAAACAGTCACAACCTGAACAGGAAAATTACAGAGTTCTCCTCATAAAGGATACTGAGAGAAGTCCATCATCCTCTGTCCACCCTCGGCGTGCAGGGATGCTGTCGGCGGGGCTGGTGGGTGTTACTGCACCGTTAGGAAAAGCAAACTCTTAGATTCTTCCAAAAGAGGGTTTGAAGTTGGAGCAGAGAGAGACTTTGGGGGCTTTTTTTAATTATATGTACCTACATATATACATACCAGGCTCTAAAGAGAACATAGAATCATAGAATCATCAAATAGTCTCTGCCATTTTTAAGCTAAAAGATTTACAGCCCTGAGCCAAAGCGCTCCTGCTCCAGGATGGCTTCACCGTGGCTCAGGCACAACTGGCTCCCATGATCATGATCTCCAATGGCCAGTCTTTGGCTGCCCTACCACCCTCCTCATCTCTGCAGCCTTTACAACCTCATGGCTGGCTAGTGCCCTCCGGATCCATCTACTGACCTTCCACAGTCACGTACATCAGCCCTCACCCTGGGGTGTCCTTTCTGGGACATTTCTTAGGTTCTTTGCATACTCCCACAGCTTTCTCAAGAGCTTTTGCCTCATCCCGATTCAATTTCCTCCCTTCCCAGATTTATCTTCCTACCAGGTGGGTCAAAACCACTCCTTCCTTGTGGCCAACTGGGCAAAGGATGCTCAGTGGGTGATGGGGTTGCAATGTGGCAGCCCCATAACGCCCTCGGCTCTCAGCACTGGGCAAAGCTCCTGCCCACCACAGAGCTTTGCCCATGATGGTTCCAGTCCCTCAGGAGCTTGGCAGTGGGTCCTGCAGCCCTGGTTGTGCTGGGCAGACACTTCCCACTGGTCCCTCTGCACTGGAACAGCTTCCTCTGAGCAGCATGGCCAAGGCAAAAGCAAAAAAAGTCCTTGACTCCAAATAAAAGGGCAAAAGGGATGATGAATTTCCTTCACAAACGCTCTATGTCATTTCTCACTTTACAGATAGGCACACGGAACTCGGAGGCTCAGACGGATACACGACTTTAAGAGCTTTACTCACTACAAATAATCTTTTGATGATTAAACCAAGTGCGTAAAGCTTTGGAAGAAATATCTTGCATGAATATAGCCAAATTAGGAAAGCCATATCGTAACAGCTGTGTTCAGAACCACATGTATCGCCGTTTCCTTTTTTTAAATCTACATTACTGGATCTATTTTTGACTACAAACTAGATGACTCATTTGATCACCACCAGTGAAAAAAACATAGTATGTTGCCACAAAATATTTCTTAGAGTTGATGCAGAATTTTTTATTTTTCCATTGCAATCATATATCTCTTTGCAACAACCACGGGCAAAATCAGCACATACAGGAATTAGGCTTGTTTTATTAAATAATCAATAGGAAAGGAGCTGCCTGGATTGAGTTGTCATTTGTCTGTCTTTTTGATTAGTTTCTTCCATTTATTTTTCTGTCTTTTTCCTTTGAGTGTGTTGTTCTGATTGAGATGAAAATACCTTCAATAATATTTCAACCAAATCTGTAGTTTTATTACTACGTTCATGGAAGAGGGGCAAAAACTTAACCAAAAGCAGCTGTGGAGCAGGATTTTCTACTTCATTTATCCCTTTATGTTTGTACTAAAGAGAAAAATTGAAAATTAGCCAGGAATGTAATAGCACACATTCTCTCCCCAGCACACAGAGCACAGTTCTCTGTAATCCCTTTAACCGGAGCATCAGCCGCACAAGCCCGGCTCTCAAGGAGGTGGTCGGCAGAGCCCCGCACCACTGCGGCTGCCCTGGTCCCCACCGGTGCGGCGGGTCTGCTGCCTGGGACCCCAGCTCCTTCAGGGCATCATAAACATTTCTAGTTGTTGGCCATTTCTGCTGTCTCTGGGCCAATTTTTTACTTGCATCAGTCAAGGAGCAAGTCAAGCAGCTCTTTTAAATTAAGAGCATGAATGTGGATCTACCCTGGGGACACAGCAGGGACGACTGCTCTGTGATGAGGGTCAGGTTAGCCCTGTGAGGGTCAGGTGAGTTGAACTCAAAGGTCCTTGTGGGTCCCTTCCAACTCACAACATTTGATGATTCTATGCTATCGTGCGTCCATAAAGCCCCGTGTAAGGACCCACTGGCTGCTGGTGTCCAGGACGGACTCCTGCTCCCCGGGGGTGAGACCCCAAGCAGCCACCCAGGCAGGAGGACGTGGGTTGGTGCCCACTGTGATGGCAATCCAGATCCAAGGTCTGGCACTAGGAACTGCACTGAGCACTTTGGAACCCATCTCATGCCAAAGCTGGATCCTGCCACAGCACAAGGACGTGGCCTTCATCCTCCAGATTCCAAAGTCAGAAGGGCTGGAAAGATGCTTGTCCATTCTTCAAAGCCACAGCTGAAACAATACGAGTGGCAGGAGTATAAACGAGGAATAAAGCTGCAAACTCAACTGAGTGAGACCTTGCAAAATCCATCTTAGAAAGTACAGATTCTGACCTGAGAAATGGGCATTGCTTCAGATGCTCTAAATCACAGGGAATGATGCACTAAGAGATACAACCCTCCACAGGTGACCTCATGTGTCTTTTCCTCCCCTGTCCTCCATGACTCTAACAAACTCCTGACCTTGCAGAGTAATAACAATGGACTCAGAAGAGACAGGAAGTGTGGCTTCACCTTCAGCATCTTGTCAGAAGAAGCAAGGGGCTCTGCTTGGTTCAGGAACCATTACTAGTGCCAACCTCTTACTGCTCTTACATCAGCTTGCAACTATTTTTTTGTCTGTGGTACAGGCTTCTGCCTTCGGAGCTCAGCTGACCACCGGGTGCACTTCAGGGAGCAACAGTCTGGTGACACATCTGAGGGGAGGGTTTTGTCCTGATAAAAGCTACTGGTGAATCAACAGGAAGCTGAAATCCCTGTTTCTCATAACTGAGCATCTTTGCCCGTTTGTCGGCAGTTTCTGGGCAATGGGGAGTGACTGCTGCAGAGATTCAGCTGTGTTTAGTCACAGGGTGGTTTTGTCTCTTCCTAGCAAAGAGCTAAGTATAGTGCAGACTCATTATTCAGAGGCTGTCGGTGACAACTGGCCTTGGCATCCTTCCCCAGGCACGGTGCAAGCCACCACGTCCTCCTCAGAGTCGACTTCAACTCACCTTCATAGGATCATCCAATCATAGAATGGTTTGGGTGGGAAGGGACCTTAAAGCTGATCCAGTCCCAACCCCCCTGCCAGCAGCAGGGACACCTTCCACTAGACCAGGTTGCTCAAAGCCTCATCCAGCCTGGCCTTCAACACTTCCAGGGAGGAGCAGCCACAGTTTTTCTGCCCAACCTGGGACACTGTCTCACCACCCTCACACCAAAGAATTTCTTCCTAACATCTCATCCTTGACACAGCTTCTCACTCTGGCTAGACTTAGCTATGGCTTGTCATGATTAATTGGTGTTATCATTCATTACAACAATTCCAGATGTGTTTTATTGTAAATACATGCATCTAGGATGTTTTAAATCTTATTCTAATCTCGGTTTTATTATCTCCCAGTATTAAGACATCACAGAGCCCCACCACACGCTGTGTCGAGCATCGTTTCCCTGCTGATGAACAGCCTTGGGGACACAGCGAGAGCCTGGCCATGGCCCTGGCACCTGCTGGTGCACAGCTTCACAGCCACTGCTTAAAACTGAAACCAAAAACCAAAACCACCCAAACCCAGCACTTTTCCATGGACCATCTCCCTGCAGCATGGATTTGCCACCCACAGACAGATCACTTTCCATGCTTGTCCCTTGGCTGGGGGGGATCTGCCACGGCTGTCCCCAGAGCCAGGTGGCAGCAGGACAGTGTCACCGTTCCTCGCCAGGTGCTGGCCCATCACCCCATGGCCCGGATCCCAGAAATCCCTTTGTAAGTTCTTTCCTATTTCCCAGGTTGCCAGGTGCCCGTGTGCATCGGGAAAGTGAGGTCATGTCACCCCGCTGCCATTTCAAACCTGTCCTGGGGCTGCCAAGCGCTCGGTGGCACGGGTTTGAAAAACAATATCCCTGTGCTGTGCCCTCCGCTCGCTCCCAAAATGCCTCCAGAAGGTCAGGTTCAAACGCCCTCCCCACAGGGACCTTCTCCAGAATTTCTCTCCCGCCTTTGCTTTTTAACCCAGATTTTTTTTTTTGAGGCTGTTTAAATATCTCTTCTAAAAAAACCAGCTGCTGACTCAGCGTGCCAGGGCACAGTCCCGCTTTCAGGGGGTCACCACCCCGATGCCATTGGCTGGGCCAGGCCAGTGTTACCTGCACGGCTCCATCCCCATTATTCCTCCTGAACAGAGAGAATCCATGGAGTGCTCAGTCCTGCGCTGGACAGGGACATCCCACAGAGGAGAGAGAGCCTGGCATTCCCGGCCTGGAGAACACCTTCATCACTGTCCCCAGGGGATTTTGGGGCACAATTGGGGCATTCAGTAACCCAGCTCCCCCGAGGCACTGCACAGGTGATACATCCCATAGCTGGAAGCAGCAGGAAGCCCTTATCTTCTTCTGCAGAGTGAAGAAACGTGCAAGAACCAGCTCACACGGTTGGTGGTGGAGCAGGAGATGGGAAATACCAGTACCTGCATTGCGTTCCCAGTCTCATCCCAGTAAGGTACCAGCCTTTGCTGCCGTTCACTCATTTCCTTTCCACACGGCCGCTGTAAATCGTATTCCTTCACTTTGGAATGGCACAGCCAGGTGCTCTGATGGGAGCTCTGACCAGCCCGGCCAGGGTCACGTGTGGAAGAAGATGAGCAAAAGGGACACGGTGACTCGTGAAGCGCTCTCGGAAACTGAATGCAGGTAAAGATGAGCCCGGGGGATCTGCTTCCCTCCCCCGCGGGAAACCTCCGAACAGTGTTCCGACACGCGGGACATCGGGTCAGCACAGGGGCTCGGGAGGTGCTTTAATCACAGCTGTCGAGAGACAGTCCAGCCCTGAGCTGCGGTTGTTCCAGCTCCTGGGGCCTCTGCTCTGATCGGGGAGCAGGGAGAGGCAGCTGGATGTTACGTGTTATGGTATGTTACACTTACGTTATATATCATATATCATATCATATCATATCATGTTATATGTTATGTATGTTATATGTTTTATGTTATCTGTTATGTTACATGTTATGTATGTTGCATTATATGTCATGTCATATGTTATATTATGTGTTATATGTTGAATTGTTTGTTATGTTATCCATGTTATGTGTTGTTATATGTCATGTTTATGTTGTGTTACATGTTATGTTACGCTTACGTTACATGACACGTCATGTCATATGTTACGTATGTTGTATGTTTGTTACATGCGATGTTTGTTACATGCGATGTGTCATGTATGTTGTGTAACATGTTTGTTATACCGATGTTTGTTGTGTGCGGTACGTTACCCTACACCCTCATGTCATCCGCCCTGTCCCGTCCCGCTCGCCCCGCGCAGCCCCGTGCCCGCGCACACGTGCGCGCGTTACCCAGCGCCCCC
>NW_010297763.1:0-1156 GCF_000700745.2 Antrostomus carolinensis | reverse complement strand
AACCCTTTTTTGCCACTTTTCTCTTTTTTTTTTCAATTTTTTTTTGGCCTTTTTAACCTTTTTTTCTTTTCTTTTTATAAACTTGTTATTTTTTTCCCCTTTTCTCCCTTATTTGCCTTTTTTCCCCCTTTCTTCCCCTTTTTTGGGGCCATTTTAACCTTTTTTCTCTTCTCTTCTCTTCTCTTTTTTTGCCTTTTTAACTTTTTTGAGGATTTTCCCCCCTTTTTTTGCTCTTTTTTGGGGTTTTTTTGCCTTTCTTTGGACAATTTTAAATTTTTTCTAGTTTTGCTTTTGCCTTTTTAACTGTTTTTATTCCCCCCCCCCCATTTTTGCCTTTTTTGGACTTTTCCCTTTATCAATTTTTTGTTTTGCTTTTGCCTTTTTTCCCCTTTTTTTTGAGCTTCTCTGGACCTTCCCCTCCCCCTTTTATTTCCATTTTTGACCCTTTTTTGCTTTTTTTTTGGGTCTTTTACCTTTTTTTTTCCTTTAAAAAATCTTTAACCTTTTTGGCTGTTTTTTAACTCATTTGTAAATCCTTTTTTGCCATTTTTTACCCTTTTCTCCTCTTTTTTTTGAACCTTTTTTTCCCTTTTTATCTTTCCCCTTTTTCTTCCTTTTTTCCTTTTTTTTACCCTTTTTTACAACTTTAAACTTTTAAAACCTGATTTTAAACTTTACATTTCAATTAATAAATTTAAATATATTTCAATTTTAAACTCTATTGCCATTAACATTAAAATTAAATTGCAAAAAGGCCCCTTTCGATGGACATTTTTACAAGGGAAAAGAATTTTCAATTGGAAATTAAAAAATTCACCAAATAAATTAAAATTTAATAAATATTTATAAAATGGAAAAGAATTTTCAATTGGAAATTAAAAAATTAATCAAATAAATTAAAATTTAATAAATATTTGTAAAATGGAAAAGAATTTTCAGTTGGAAATTAAAAATTAATCAAATAAATAATAATAATAATAAGTAATAAATTAGAATATTTTAAATACTGAAACATTAATTACTAATAAAGACAATTTTAAAATGATATATTCTATTTCTATTTGAACATCACATTTTTCAAATGGAAAAGAATTTTCAATTGGAAAGCAAATTAAATTTTAATAAATTAGAATATTTATAGTACTAAATAATTTCT
>NW_010297762.1:26647-26868 GCF_000700745.2 Antrostomus carolinensis | reverse complement strand
GAGAATCCCGCACTCTTCAGCCTGCAGCCCCTCAAAGCCCTCGTAGAGGCCTGGAAGGTGGCAAGATGGCATCAGAAGAGGGTGACCCTCTGCCCAGATGCGGAGGGGACACTGGGCACGTGACAAGATTGTGCTGGTGGCGCCAGGACAGACTCAGAGCGGCCAGGAGCAGAGCTTGCTCCAAGCCTGCAGCATCCTGGCCAGAGTGGGAGCTGTCAGGC
>NW_010297762.1:22440-26627 GCF_000700745.2 Antrostomus carolinensis | reverse complement strand
ACCTCTCTGTGTCTCCCAGTACTCACCAGTTTGGCTGGGCAGGTAGCGGGGTGGGGACCGCCCTGGGCCATGGTGGAGAGGGCTGCCGCGAAACTCGCTGTTGGGTTCCCTCCGAAGGAAACCAGCATCGGGGTTTCCGTACTCAGACTCCAGGTAGTTGTAGTAGGGGCCCATATCTGGGCTGGGAAGGCCATAGTGGGGGTCTTCCAAACCCAGTCCATACTCATACCTATGTCTTTCTCGGAGCTCAGAGCCTCTCTCACTGTCTTCACTGGCCCCGTTACACAGGAAAGCAAAATCAGCTGGAAGCGGTGAGAGAAAAGGAGAGGTCAGTGCAGCCTGGCTCAAGAGAGGCGCTTCTGCTACAGCTGGAGAGGTTGCGTCCACCCTGAGCCAGCTGAGCCAGGCCAGCGTTCAATGGCCTCCAAAGCTGCAGCTCCATAGTCTGCTGATGGCACTCCATCTTTGAGAAGACCAGCTCCTGTCTGGGGCCAGCAAGTCCCTTAGCAGTGAGAATCCCCAATCCCCAGTGTGCATCTCTCCCACATTAAGCAGGAGCGGCAGGATGCACAGAGCAACTTTCACCTCAGACACCTTGGACTCATTGCAAACCAGTTTCAGGTACATCCTACCCACTGGTGCAGCTCAGCCCTGGAGAAGTGGGGGATTCACCCACTCCTTGGGCTGGGTTTGGCAACGCAGACAACAAGAGGAGCCCTCACTGCAGCCATATGCAGCCAACCCTGCCCCGCACAACCAGCAGCAGTCCAGCCCATCCCCACCTCTGCCAGGGGATGCCTGCCCACGCCGCCCCGCTCACCGGAGGACCTGTGTGGACAGAGTGCGCAGTTCTGGCCCCAGGCTTCACCGAGCCGGCAGCAGCACTCGGTGTACGTGGTCTGCTCGCCGTGCAGAAGGTCTTGGCAGATGTAGTCGGCAACAGTCTGCCAGCAGACATCCAGGTGGATTTCATACTCCTCCAAGGCATCTGTGAGTATCACCACCAAAAGATGCCATAAAAATCACCCAGAAGTGTCCCATCTGCCTTGTTCTGAGCGGGATGACTGTGTGCCCTGGCTCCTGCCCCCCTGCCCTGGCTGCACACTGTGCTGGTACTGGCACCCCTCAGCCTGGCACCGAGCCCCCATCTGCTGCTCCCTCCTGGGAGACCCAGCTGCAGGGCAAAGGAGTGCTGTGGCAGGGGCTTGGGCTCACCTGCCCTGATGGAGAGGTTCACACACCGGTTGCCAGTGGCATCCAGCACGAGAGGGAGGCTGCAGAAGCAGTGGTAGGAGCCATCCGTGTTCAGACACTCGCCGTTGATGCAGTACACTTCGTTCTGACACTCGTCCTGGTCTGCCCAGGAACAAGGACAGAGCAATGTTTCAGGCTGGCAGACAAGGGCAACGCAACCCTTTCCCTGCCACTTCCTCTTTTGTTCCCTGGGAGGGTCCCTGGAAGCCTGTCACCCAGAGCTGGCCCTGTAGCGTGGGCAGCAGGGGCAACTCTGGGTACAGCAGCACAGCTGTCCCTCTGCACGCAGTGGGGGCCCCTGCTGCTCTTTGGGGCCATCTTACCAACACACTCGAGCCGGCTGGAGTCATAGAAGTAGCCTGTACGGCAGAAGCACTTGTAGCCCGGCACTGTGTTCAAACACTGTCCATTACGGCAGAACTCAGAGCCAAACGTCTCACACTCGTCCATGTCTGAGAAGGATGGAGAGAGGGAGAGAGCACCTCAGGGAGCAGAGCTGCAGAAGCAGGGGGGCTGGGTGCTGTGCCCACAGACAGCCAGTATGGCACCTTGGCCTGGATCACTGGCAAGTCCTCAAATGAGACCCTCACTTCTCCCACCAGCCACGTGCCTGGGAGCAGAGGGGGAAGAACCCACAGGCAGAGCAGGAGGAGGGATGACAGGGAACAGGATATTTTCACAAACAGGAAATTTGGATGTGTTTCTTGAAGGTCAAGAACACAACACCTGGAGGTGAAGTGCCAAAGACTGAGCCAGTTGGCCACTGGGACCCTTCAGTAACAGAAGGATTGTGTCTAACTGGACCCCATCCCTGGTTCAAAATGGGCATGGGAGGTTTGCACCAAGAAAAGAGTCACTGCCAGCAGTGAAGCAGGACTGGAGGAAGGGGCACGCCCAGCTCGGTGATACTGGCAACCTGGGATTTCTCTGGATGGAGGAAAGCAGCAGCAGGATGTTAACATTCCCCACCACAGCCCCAGGGAGATATTTCTGTGGATGCATCTCTGTGCAGGGTTTTGCACAGTGCCCTCCCTCTTTCCTCTGGAAGAAATGAGAGAAAATGGTGCTAGTACCTGTGAAAGAGACTTTTCCTGTGAGCAGATCTTCCTGGGGAACATAGCCCTTCCCAAGAGGGCAGATCTCTTGGTACTCCACTGCCAAGGGGGCAGGTGCCAAGGGGAGATGGGAAGAAAAGAAACAGCTTGTCAGTGCAACCAAGGTGGAGCTGGTGGGCAGAGCACTGGCCTTGCCTGGTGTGGTGGGGCCACAGTCCTACCTGTGCCCAGGATGGGGCAGGGGTAAGTCTCACAGTTGTCACCCCAGGCTGCCCCCACAGTACAGCAGCACTCCTCCTTGGTGATGTTCTTGGCCAGGACGCTGTCACACAGGCGAACATCGCTGATGTGGTAGTAGCACTGCTTGCGCTCTGCGCTGTCAGAGAGGTGGGCTGCCTGTGTCTCGGAGCCCTCTAGAAGACAGCAGAGCACGGACAGGATGGGGTCCTTGGCACCCCAACACAGCATCCCACACCTAGGAGGTCCCAGAGCACACCCATCACCGGCAGTGTGGCTTTCCCAGGTCCCCACTTTCAGGCTCCTCAGCTCTCCCCAGACAAAAACTTGTCCATGCTTGCGTGGGCTTGTACAGCCCTAGCAGCCCCT
This sequence comes from Antrostomus carolinensis, assembly GCF_000700745.2. Lineage (NCBI taxonomy): Eukaryota > Metazoa > Chordata > Aves > Caprimulgiformes > Caprimulgidae > Antrostomus > Antrostomus carolinensis. Next base: position 23,712 of record NW_010297762.1, on the reverse strand, counting down.
CGGCTTTATCTCGCCCCAGGCAGGGCTACCACGCTCCTGCTCTGGCTGCCACCCATGCTTCTCTCCTAGCTGCCTACTCACCCATGGTGGCTCGGGGCTGGCACTGCCCGGTCTCTGTGTCATACTCCTCATGGTCGCTGGGACAGAGGCAGAGGAAGGATCCCTCCACATTCTCGCAGAGCGCAGTCCCGCACACAGCGACCATCATCTCACACTCATTCACATCTGCAAAGCAAGGGGCAGTGGTGGCAGCTGCAGCCTTGCCTCTGCATGGGCAGCCTGTGCAGGGTCTGCAGCATGGGGTTACCCTTCAGCAGGCAGATGGAAGCTGCTAGGGGTGGGCTGAGAGCACTGTTCACACCATGGCTCAACATAAGTCTGGCAAGAGCTTCTTGCCCTGCTCTCAGTGGATTCAAGGAGCTTGAACTCCAGCTTGCAGCGAGACGCTGGATCACAGGATTGTCCAGGTCTGAAAGGACCACTGGCGGTCTCTAGTCCATCCCCCTGCTGAAAGCAGGGTCAGTTATGGGATCCCACCAGGCTGCTCAGGGCTTTGTCTTGTTGGGTCTTTAAAACGTCCAAGGACGGCAACTTCACAGCCATCTCAGGCATCTGTTCCACTGCCTGCCTGTCCTCATGGTGACAATGTTTTTCCTATATTACACCCTGCTTGTTCTCTCCAGCCATCCATTAAAGTACCTTTCAAGCACCTTCAGTGCCTCCAGCCCCCAAGCACCTCCCTTCCACCTGCACAGAGAAGGGCTCCATGTTCACTAGGAGCCACTCGCTTTTTCAGAGAGCCCTGCTCCTTTGCAGCCCCAAGGATCTGCTAAGGGGAGGGGTTTTTGCCTCCATGAGCTGCCCTGTCCACGTCTGGGATTCACCATGCATGGTGCAGCCCCCATCCACGCCATCGCAGCGGACCCCAGCCTGGCATCTGCTGATGGCTCTCCCACACTGCCTGGCAGAGCGATCGCGGGAGACTCACCAATGCAGTAGTGGCCAGAGGGCGAGCTCTCATAGCCACGGTCACAGAGGCAGCGGAAGGAGCCGTCTGAGTTCTCGCAGAAGCCATGGCTCCCACACAGCGTCTCGTTGGCGCACTCATCTATGTCTGCAACAGAGCAGAGAGCAGGAATTGCCCCAGACCCCACCTCTACCAATGGATCCCCCCCACACAGGCCCTTCTGCTCTGACTCCAAGTCCTGGGGATGGGGCAGGCATCCCCTTGAAGTGAGGGACTGGGTCTGGCTGCCCCACTCCCTCCCCTAC
>NW_010297762.1:15406-22422 GCF_000700745.2 Antrostomus carolinensis | reverse complement strand
GGTCTGGCTGCCCCACTCACTCCCCTACTACGAGTGTATGTGTTAAGCAAAGCTTCCTGCAACACCCAGAGCTGCAGAGAGGCCACGTGGACAGGGCAACAGGATTGGGGTGGGAACGGGAAATGCATGGGAAGCATGGGAGGTGGCTGGCAGGGGTGACTTAGGGTAGTGCAGGTCACCACAGAGGAGTAAAGGGACACAGAGCCTACAGGCTCACACCAGCAGGAGATACAAGGGCACAACTGAAGTGTGTGGGGCAAGTGCAGACAGATCTAGGATGATACCCTCCTGCCCCATTCTTCTTGACCTGGTCCTTCTCCAACTGCTATAGTGCCAGGGAGTAATCTCTGCCTTGCCCCAGCCTGGTGGGGTTGCACAGTCACAAATGGGTCCTCTGCTTGCAGAGGGCAGGTTCACAGCCTTGCTGGCTGCATCCTGCTCCCCTCCTACCACTGCACGGGACAGATTCCCCTGGAGCAGGCAGAGCAGCCACATGCCCTCAGCCCACTGCTCCCGAGGCCAGGAGCAGCTCCACATGCTAAGTCTGAGTCCTGGCACAGCCCTGAGCCCAGAGCTGGGGGGAGCCTCACAGACTGCAGCAATCCCTTTGCTCTTTCTTTTTTGCTGGAAACTGAACTCCAAACCTGGATTCCCCAGTCTAGCACACAATGGTACCGGCAGCCTTTCCCCTCACCCAGCCTTGCCAGGCAGGGGACTGGCACAGGCAGCAGCCCCAGCAAGCAAAGCTTACAGGGAGCTGTGGTCCAGCCCCAAGCCTGGAATGGCTGTAACCTGCCCAGGACTCTCCCCAGGCGGAAAGCAGCACAATGCAGTGTCTGTTCCAGATGCCAGGAAGAGAGAAGTCTAGACACAAGCAGGCAGCTCAGCCAAGAAAACAAACTCTCAGCATTATCTGCCTCTCCACCAGCCACATGCTTCCTCCTCCTCCTCCTTCTCCCCCACGCCCCTGGCAGAGATGTCCCACAGCCACCCTGTCCCTGCCAAGAGGAGAGACAGGGACACTCAGGGCTGTACTCACCGATGCAGTCACCCAAGGGGGTCCAGTGGAAGCCGGGCTGGCAGCCCATGATACAACGGTAGGAGCCCAGGCTGTTCTGGCACCGCCATGTGCCGCAGATGGCATCCCCGTACTCTTCACACTCATCCACGTCTGCAGGGGGGAGGCCAAGGAGATGAGGATGGTCAGATGGAGACCATGCTTGCTCACTGCAGCACCTGGGTCAAGTTCAGCTGGCCAGAGGCCCTGAGCCACTGCTAGTCCTCCTTACAAGTCACCAGCAACCTTGTGTGCTAGGAGCCAAACTGCCCTCCTCCCTGCACTGGCTGCATCCATCCCCCCAGATCCCAGAGGGCCGATCTCCCCAGTGATGAGCTCTCACCCACGCAGTCATCAGTCTCCTGGGAGTGTTTGAACCCATTTTCACACAGACACCTGTAGGAGCCTTCTGTGTTCAGGCACTGGCCTTGTGAGCACCGGGACTTGTCTGTGCATTCGTCCACATCTGCAAAATCAAGCCAAAATCAGGCATCAACCTGGATCTCACAGCAGAGGAAGGAGCAGAGGGCAGGACCCGAGGTACGTCCCTGTCATCCTCCAGCTCACCTTGGCAGCTGACTCCACCAGCTGCATTCGAGAAGCCAGGAGCACAAATGCAGAAGTAGGATCCATGACCATTGAGGCACTCGCCGTTGGGGCTGCAGATCTCGCTGTTCAGGCACTCGTTCACATCTGCAGAAGGAACAGAGTCACGGCCATACACCCAGCTCCAGGGGACATCCTTCCCCTAAGCCACACGGATTCCCCCTCCCCAGTCTCTTACAGGCAGCCCTCACAGGGCTCCTGCCCCCTGCTTTTCCCGCCATGGAGACAGAGACCTTCCCTGTCCATGGTGATCCTGCATTTGGCTACAACCTTACAGGTGTGCCATGCATGGTGGCATCACCTGCATTGGCACTGGCATCCCTGCCGAGAAAATGGGGGGATCTACAGGGAGGCTGTATGTCCTGGACCCAGAGGGTTGCAGGGATGGGGTTCATACCTTGGCACACGGTGCCATTGATGAGCTCGAAGCCAGCCTGGCAGCGGCACTCGTAGGAGCCCGGGGTGTTCCTGCATTCCCCCCCCAGGCACTGAACAGCAGGGTCCTCACATTCATCCACATCTGCCAAGCAGAAAGGCACAGCACAGAGTGAGGCCCCAGCTCTTGCTGCCATTGGAGAAGATCCCCACCCAGAGAAGCCATAACCCAGCTACTGGCGTGAAAGGTGGGTCTGAGATGCCCTCCCAGCCCATCCTGTCACAGTGAGATGAGGGCAGAGACTCCCTGTTACTGGGGTGTAAGGAGTCAGCCCAGACCCTTCATTCCCCTCCATCACAGGGCCCAGGACAAACCAGATCCCAGCACCCAGTCAGTGGTGCCCAGTGACAGGATCTGAGGCAATGGGCGCAAACTGAAACACAGGAGGTCCCATCTGAACATCAGGAAACACTTTTTAACTTTGAGGGTGACTGAGCACTGGCACAGATTGACCAAAGAGGTTGTGGAGTCTCCCTCCTTGGAGATATTCAAAAGCCATCTGGACATGGCCCTGAGTAACCAACTCTTGGTGGCCCTGCTTGAGGCAGGGAGGGGGTGGACAAGATAATCGCCACAGGCCCCTTCCAACCTCAGCCACTCTGTGATTCTTTGAGCACAGGGATACTGCTAACCCCAGTGTCCATCCCCAGCAGAGCTCTGCACTGGATGCCACAACCACCAAGAGGCCAGCGCAGAGCCACAGCTGCTGACAAACCTTCTCTTCAGCCAACTGCACAAGAACAAACATCAGAAAAGTAACTCAGCACCAACCACACTTTCTGTGGCTCTGCTTTCCTACCTGCCAAACTTGCCTACAATGTCCTTCTCCTGGCAAAGCTGGCCAGGGCCCTACATCAGCTCTTACCCAGCTTCAGAGCTCCCCACAAACCCTCTCCCACCCAGTTCCACCAGGCCTTGGTCAGAGCCTGCTGGTGCTGTGAGGGTTTTGCTCACAGCAGAGGAGAGAGAGGTGCTTTCCCTCTAACAGAGGGCCATGTGCCAGCAGACTGCTGTTCCCTACCCATGGAGGATGCTGCTAATCAGAAGGATGGGCTGGTGTGCAGGCAGCAGAAGACATGCTAGTGGAGAAGGTCCTTGCTGTACTTTTTGCCCTGCCAGGAGCTAAAGCCCTGAGACTGGCAGCTCCTGAGGGCAGAGCAGGGACATTCTCTTCCCCTTCACAGAGCACTGAGGACGCCACAGGCATAAATGAGCATCGCTTCCTACTGCCTCGGGGCAGGATTCCCCACTGTTCATCCTCAAAGGGTTGCAAGCAGCAATATTCTTGAATTCTTCTGGAGATGAACCACAACCTAGTTTATTTATCACAAAACCCTTATCATTTTTCAAATACGATTCCCAGATCCACAGACAAGGCCACCAGCCAAGGCAGGGAAGAACATGCCATCCTGCCATAAGGTCAGTGTGACCCAAACAGTACCGAACTCTGATAAGGTGCCCTCGTGACATGGCTGGGGCAAGGTGGCTGAGAAGGGGCTCACATGGAGTCTTGGGAAAGGGGGAGGGCAGATGGAAGGGATCAAATCATGGGTTTTCCATTGCACCCAAAAATCTGTCAAAAAATAAGGTAATTTCATGCTGGCTTTCTCAGACACCAAAACAGAGAAGAGAGGGAGGAAAGCCTCCCTCCTCCCCCAGCTGGAGGCCCCCACACAAGGATGTTTCTGAGAGTCACATCAAAGGCAAGATCTTCTGTTTTGCCAGCTATGTGCAGGCTGCAGAGATCTGCAGTGCTCCAGAGAGAAATTCACAGCACTGGCCACTCTAAACAGCCAGCTTTGCCAGCTCTGCTCCCTCCTTTCCCTTGCCCCAAACAGGGAATTTGCATCAAGCCATCTCAAGCCCAGGATGTCCCCTGGGGGCAGCCATCAGGGAAGGAGTTCCCCTGCCTGTGCTGGGGCAGTCAGGCTGGGATGGGGTGCTCTCATGTCTGAGCAAAGCAACCAACACAGATCCATGCTGGTGTTAACTCTCTGCCACGCGTACCTGGCACAGCAGAGCCCTTGAACTACTCTTTCCATTTTAAACATGTCCAAGTTACATTAGGGGCTGGGGAAAAAGATGAAGTCTAGGTGCCCAGACTCTCCACTGGCTGTAGACCCAAGGTTTTTCCCTCTGTTGAGGACCTATGTTTGGGGCACATGCTTCCAGGCACACAGTTCTGAACTCAACCATACTCAGCTCTTCTTTGTCCCTATTTCCAGGCCTCCTGTACTCCTCTGGCCTTTGCCAGCATCCCCCAGGTCACCATTAGTCCAGGGAGTCTCATCAGTGAGTCCTGGCCCCCCATCCCTCTCCTGGGTGAGGAAGATCACCTTCCTGCTGCTCTAGGTGACATCTGCTTGCAGCCCCCAACTCTGCTATCTGCTGATCGGAGAGCTAAAGAGCTGGAGAAAGATCCTGAAGCTAAAGAAGTCCCCAGGCCTCACCAATAGCCCAGCTATGGCAATGTCTCTTCCCTCATTCCCTCCAGCACCTGCTCCCTGTCCCTGGGAAAGGGATACCTTCACATGTGCGGCCATCTCTGGACACGGCGTAGCCGGCATCACAAGCCATGCAGGAGTAAGAGCCCTCGGTGTTGAGGCAGAGTCCAGAGGGACAGGCAGCCCGGGCAGCGCACTCATCGATGTCTGCATAAGCGTACAAGGGAGAGTGGGATGAGTGGGAAGGATCTGGAGGAACTACAGCCAGGAGCAGATGTGTTGAGAGAACCAGCCAACACAGTAACAAGGCCTCGGGCAGAGCCAAGAAAGAGCCCAGGGACATCTGTGGGCTGGGTGTGTGACATTTCAGAAGGTCTGGACTCACGGCTCCCCGGTACCTTGGCAGCTCTTCCCGTCAGGTGCCACCTCATAGCCCCGGTAGCAGGAACAGCGGAAGGAGCCGTCTAGGTTGACACACCGTCCATGAGCACAGGTCCCCTCCGCAAGACACTCGTCCACATCTGCATGACATAGCAGATAGCAGTATGGAATGGGAAGGTGCTCAGGGCCATCCCTGCCACCCAAATTGTGAGGGCACTGTGCCCTGACCACACGGGCTGGCAGCCCACAGGAGGAACATGCTGCCCCTGTCCCTGTTCCTTTTGAGGCTTGCAGTGAGCACTGCTGTGAGGGGTGAGGGTGTGCCCAGAGACAGCTCCCATTCCTCACCAACACATCTCCCGTTCCTGGGCCGGTAGCCATCCCCACAGCTGACACACTTGTAGGAGCCCAGAGTATTGACACACTTCCCATGGGGGCAAGGGCTGGGATCCACGCACTCGTTGATATCTGCCAAGAAACACACTCCTTTCAGGCTCCTGAGGACGAACAGCGCAGCCTACTCCAGGGTGGTTCTTCCAGCTGGATGCTCAGATCCCCCCCTCTGGGGGACAGCAATGCCCAAGAGGTGAGATGAGTTTGCCAGAGCTTGGGCAACACTTCTTATAATCCCATTTATCACTCAGGATCCTACACCCACACCCACACCCAAGGGCTGACATAATCCAGCAGCGAAACCTGCTGCCTGCCACTGGATGTTGCCAAGGCCAGGAACGTGCGGGGGCAGAGAAAGGGATCAGTGAACATCTGCACAGGGCTGTTTCATCAAGGACTTTCATGACTATGATTAGGATGCAGCCTCCAGCTCAGGAAGTCCTTAAGGCAAGTGCTTTCTGAAGGCTGTGCGGGGGGGAGCAGCATTCTGTGCATGCCCTGTTTCCTGTACTGCCTCCTAAAATAGTCTCCCACTCTCTGTTGGAGATGAGCTACTGAGAAAGGAGGATCTTTGGTCAGGCACATCGTACGTTCGCAAGGTTGAATGCTCTGAAGGGCCCAGGTCGTGCCATGTGAGTGGGATGCTGTGGAGACAGGTGGCCTGAGTCTCTGAGCCTGCCCTCCCTGCGGTCCACTTGCCAGCATGAGGGTCTGGTGACAGAGTAAAGCTGGCATGAAAACACATGGGCATCTCCTTCCAGAACAGGAAGCCAGCATGAGCTGGTTGGGGGAAATCTCCCTGGGGAGGTGGAAGAGGACCTCAGGAGAACTCCCCTCTCACAGCTCAGGAAAGCCTGTCCCTCCTGCAGGCAGAGGAGAGGACAGACAGCCCTCAGGGGGGCAGAGAGCAGACAAACATGGGGGAATCCTTCCTCCCTTCCAGAAGGAGACATGCAGCATGGAGAAAAGGAGGTGTTCAGCCCTTCACAGGGTGGGTTGGAGGGGTAGGGGAACAGGGAGCACCAAGCTTCACCTTCACACTGTCCTCTGGGGCCCATGGCAAAGCCCTCCTTGCACTCGCAGCGGTAGGAGCCGGGAGTGTTGATGCATCGCTGTCCCCGGCAGGTAGAGGGCTGTTCACATTCATCTCGATCTGGCAACACACAGGAGACCATCCTGAAGTCTTCCCCGTCCAGCATGGGGAAGGCTGGGTGCAGGAGAGGAGCTGCTCCACCTGCAGCAGACTCTGCCTAGGGGACCCATGCCAGGGCTCTCCTCCATCCCCCGTCTGTCCTTGCAACCCCTTGCCATGAAGCAGCGATCAGGGCTGGCATCACAGGCTCCTGCCCAGATCTCTATGGGCAAGGTCCTGTCCCTGAGCGAGGAGAGGGAACCCCATGGATCAGGCTGTCTGTGGGCAGGCCTGTGGGGAGGGAGGGTGTGCAGGTGTGTGTGCAGGTGTGCAGGCAGGTGTGCAGGTGTGCGTGCATGTGGAGGAGAGAGCATGAGCAGGAGACTGGGGAGACCCTGGGGAGGTGGCAGCGCTGTGCCAGGCAGACACCACTTACCCTGACAGATCTGCTTGCCCTCCAAGACAGCCAGGCTGTACCCAGAGTAGCAGAGGCACAAATAGGAGCCCACACTGTTGATGCAGCGACCTCCTCCAGCGCAAGGATCTTTCAGGCACTCATCTTCATCT
>NW_010297762.1:14988-15348 GCF_000700745.2 Antrostomus carolinensis | reverse complement strand
CCTGCCAGCCCCGTAGTGCAGCAGGTGGGCAGGGGCTCAGCAGAGCTGCCAGAAAACCTTCCCCCCCGGAGCCTGAAGGACCAAATGGTCTGTCGAGGCCTGGCAAGCAGCGGAGGTGCCAACCTACCGATGCAGTGGAGGCGGCTGGGGTCCAGTGTGTAGCCAGGGTGGCACAAGCAGCTGTATCCCTCTGGGATGAGCACGCAAGCACCGGCTCCACAGGAGAGGGGTGAAGAGGCACAACCGCTGACCCCTGGGAGGAGAGAGCACAGGGTTGGGGGCAGCAGTCCAGGGTCTGCCTTGTGTCCTTAGCACCATGCCGGGAGGCTGCTTTTTCCCTTCTTGGAGAGAGATGCAGCC
>NW_010297762.1:14559-14974 GCF_000700745.2 Antrostomus carolinensis | reverse complement strand
CTTCAGGCGGCCAGTGCCTGCAGGGAGGACATGGCAGACCCTGCCACCTCCTCTGGGCTGAGCTCAGCTGGGATGCCCCAATTCCCTGCACTGCTCACCTGTGCCCCAGCCCCAAAAAAAGGTGGTGAGGAAGCTGACCAGCCCCACACCTCAGAGAAGGGCTGTCAGCAGAGCCTGGCACCTGCAAGTGGTCTTCTTTTGGAGTGACAGCAGGGCTCCCCCCCACTGCCCTGGTCAGTGGAGAACAGGCAGCAGTGAGGGGGCAGCGGGGCACTGCACGCCCTTCGGCTCTGAGCCGGCGGGGTAGTGGGGGGGCCAGCCCAACCCCAAACAAAGGGCTATTGAGGAAGATGCATTCCTCAGCAAGGTGCCTCCACCAGGCCTGCTCCCCAAGGTGCTCCAGCCCCCGGCGGAG
>NW_010297762.1:5033-14414 GCF_000700745.2 Antrostomus carolinensis | reverse complement strand
CTTCCCGATGAGTCAGCTCGCGCTGCGAGGGGAACGGGGCCAAAGCCACCGGGGCGGGCACGTGATCCCCCTGGCCCAGCAGCCACCGCTGCACCACGCAAGTGGGCTGCAGGCCTGGCAGGACCTGGAGAGCCAAACACCGTGTTCCCCATACGGGATCGCTCTTGTGCCTCCCCACAGCCAGGGCCAGGCTGGGACATCACCCCCGGGTGGTAGGGCAGGGACTTATCTTTGGGAAGGCAAGTGGGGCATGTGGGAAGACAAGCTGGCTGGAGAAGGGAGAGAGCCCCTGGGCAGTGCTTAGGGCACACGAGCCCCATAGTGGGCAGAGAGAGGAAGGAAATCCTCGAGAGCGGTGGACACACACCCGAGCCCTGAGCTGGCATCTGTGTTGGAGCAGCAGCATCCCAGGTGGTGGTGGGGCCAGGCTGGGGAGGACCTCGCCAGGACTCCTCTTTCTCTGATGAGGAAGAAGAAGAGAGGTGAGGCCAGCCCCAGATCTCAGGCAGAGATGAAGACCCAAGGTTTACCTGTGCTGGGTGTCCCTGCACTCACAGCCCCAGGAGCACATGGGAAGGGGCCACAGGGTGGTTGCAGCAATCTCATCATTTTGTTCGTTAACACAGCCTCCTCCACCCCTCTGGAGAGTCACCACCTCCCCATTCCCTACAGCCCCACATCAGCTGCCGCAGTGTGGTGGGAGTCCCCCATGCCACCCCACAGCCAGCCCAGCCAGGAGCCCACCCTGCTCAACACCAGACGCTGCTGTGCAGAGGAGGCAGCTCCCAGCTTTCGCGCTCTCATCCCTCCTCATGGCCCCATCCTCTTCACCACAGCCACCCTGACCTCCCACCAGCCAGGTGCTCACCTCTGCGCATGGTGGGCTCTGCGATGGCATCAGCAGCACCCTGAGGGACAGGAACATAGGACTGTCTCCGTCCACATGCATGTAGCTGGGATTCAGCGTCCCTGAGACATTTTCCCACCCACCTCTCAGCTCCTCTTGCTCCCCAAGACACTGTGCTGGAAGACCAGGCCACCACGGCTGGGTGCAGCTGGCAGGGCCACTCTGTCCTGAGCACTTATCCAGAGCAAAACACAGCTCCTGGCCATGCCCAAGGGGCTACCTGCAGAGACGCCATGCCAGCACACCATGCAGGTGAGACCCAGGGTGCTGCCACGGGGCAGGCAACTCCAGGAAGGGCAGTCAGGCATGGTAAATACTGACACTGTCACTGGCAGCTCTGGAGGGCTGGGGACAGCCACTGCTTTGACCTGCCTCAGAGCACTACCTACTAGAAGGGTGCTTGGTGCTCAATACTTTCTCAGCATCCCTTCCTGGCAAACCCAAGGCTGCCAAAGGAGACGTTGGAGCACAACTCAGGTCTCCGCTCCAAGGAACCTTCTGCAATGGATGAAGAAAACAGGCAGCTGAGCAACACAAGTCATAGCCTAGCTCTGCTTCAAATTTGGAAGCTTTAGTTCAAATTTCTACCCTGTCTTGAGATTTCTCACATGTCCTTGGGGAAGTCACTTCAAGCCTATGAAGTGGTGACAATGGCAGTGTTGTCCCCTCTCTCAGAGGGGCTGGAAGTACATTCTGAGAGCTGGGCCGCTATAGCAAGGCAGGGCAGAGATGATCAGGAGAGATATGGCCCAACCTCTACTGACAGCAGGGATCAAAAGACACACACTTTTCAAGTGAGACTCATAATAAAGAAACTCAGCCCTGGGAGAGACTGGCAGAGAATCGGTCCCCAGGCTGCTCCCATCAGACAGGATGTGAATTCACACAGCCAGTGTCGGAGACCCCTGCCCCAACTGCTCCAGTGGGGTTTCTGCTGTGTCCATGCCAACAGAGGGAGACCTGCCTGCGAGCTGGCCTTAAAGGTGACACTGGGCTCCTCGAGCTGTCTGCAGTGGTTCCCTTTCCCTGCTGCCTGCCCAGCCCCGCAGCCAGGCCAGGCTGACAGCAGCCTGGGCTCCTACTCCAGCCAGCTGGAATGCCAGCTGGACCATGAACACCAACCATGAACTAGTGCAGCAGAGCTCCAAGCTCCTGTTGGTTTGAGCTAATGGCCTCTTAGCAAGGGCTGAGCACGCACACGGCACAGTGCCTTCAGCCATGGCAACTCAGCCAGGGTGGTAGGGTTTGCAGTTCGTACACTGTTCCCTCCGGCATCAGCTACTTCCTCTCTTTAGTGCTCTCTCTCAGCACATTTCACTTCCCTGTCACCTATTTGTATGACATCCCCCTTCCTGCCCATTAAGGTACCATGGATGGACTCAGATGTAGCAAGACAAACCTTACTCACCTGCGCAACAGAAGAAATTTCACCTGGAAAGTAAAACAGTGCATGGTGAGTACACAAAGCAGGCAGGCATCCTCCTCAAACCACGGCTGCCCTAACTTCACCCCACCTCTAAGACACTGCCACTCAGTCCCTTGCACTCCTCCACAAGAGCTTGTTCCCAAAACCAGCACACCCGGACTCCTCTCCTGGCACTGCACAGACCCCAGGAGCTTCTGCTCCAGCAGGTGCTGGCACAAGCAGTCGGTCACACTTCCTTCCAGCTGGGCTGGACAAAAGCCCAAGGACTGCAGTGCCAGGGCTACCAGGCAGACCTGAGCTCCCAGTGGAGGCAGCCTGGCCAACACCAACTGCAAAAATGTGGTTGCAGGAGCCTGAAACACTCGACCTCCTCTCCAAAGGCTTGAAGACATGGTGTCTCATGCCCCAGAAACACTAGCAGGGCTGAAGAACACCTTTCATATTCATACAGCTGTAGAAAGGCCTTATCAGCTAGAAGTCCATCCATGGACAAGTCCATCCATGGGGACACAGCAGGACCTGAGAATTTGCCCACCCTTACTAGGGGCCCAGATGGAGCAGCTTTAAGCAGTAGATCCCACACTACCCTCTACTGCCAAGGTGCCAGGGTGGGGGAATGCCTCTAGGATGCTCCCACGCAGGCTGTCATGCAGTTGCTGTCTCCTTGCTGCCCAGTCCAACGTCCAGTTGCTGCTCTCCCCTTGTTCTTCCAAACTGAAGGGCAACTCTTCTGCCTCTGCCTTCCTCATCGACAGACGGATGTCAGAACTGGAGTAGGTGTAGCCATGTCCTGCTGGGCAAATCTCCTTGAAGGCTTCTGCAAGGGAAAATCAAATCAAAACTTTAGAGAGCAGAGGTTGGAAGGAAGAGGCTGGTGCAGGGATCACCTGGTTTACTGCACCCAGACATGATGGTGGGACAAATGGAAGAAAGGAGTGAAGACGGACAGGCATGTATATGAATGCAGGTACCAGTTTCTCCCATCCTATTGTTTTCTGGAGATTTCTAAGGGTTAAATCCTTACAGAAACACATCTGGGCTGCAGTGGGTAGATGTTTCAAGTAGAAGGAATCTGCTCACAGGGCAGGGTGGGTTTCTAACAGGCACTGGCTGATAATCCCAGACATCAAAAATTAAATCCCTCCCTTGGGTCAGCACTGCTAGGAAGGGATCATGCCACAGGAAGGTCCAAGCCAAGCAAGGGAGCAGATAAAAAGGAACCCCTGGTACCTTGACACTGAGCGCTTTGCACATCACTCAAGATGCTCTGCACAGACCACCTGAAGATTTTTCCCAGCCCTGAGGATTTTGGTGCTTTCCTCTCTACCCATGCTGAGATATGCTGAACTCACCCTCACCTGGCTTTCATCCCAGCAGATGTATGAGAGACAAAAGGGCTGCTGTGCAAAGCCAGGCACAGACATGGCTGTGCCCTCCCTCTGGTACCGCGTGGTTTCCCATCAGGGATTTCTCTACCTTCCCAGTATTATCCAGGTCTGCTCCCTGGGCTGCTGTACCCATCTCACAGGCCAGAATTTGTATTGTTCACCTCTGGGTCCTGCAGTCATCTGCGCGGCAGCAAGTTCAGCCAAGCCCAAGTCCTGGTCTAACCAGAGCAGGCAAAGCCAAAACAGGCATGTCTCACCTGAGCCGGGCACAGGGCACTCCTCGCAGTTCTTCCCCCAGCCCTTCCCGACACGACTGCAGCAGCAGATCTGCTGGGTGATGTGGTGGGAGAGGGGGAAGGAGCACACGCCTCCGGCTGCTGAGCGGTAACACAGCCCCTGCTCCATCGACACTGCTTTGTCCGCTGAAACACAAGGGCAGGGTCAGTGCAGGAGGTCAAGCTCTAGGCTCATTTCTCTCTCACCGGAGAAATGAGGACCATCAGCTTCTCCCCCCTGGGCCTTTCCTTGCCAGTGCCCCCCATCCTGTCTCGAGGGCTGCCCCATCCTCTCCCCAGAACACTCCCCAGCCTTCAGCCACCAGGCCATTCCCCCAGCAACACAAGCCCCAAGCAAATCCAGCTCCTGTGGGAGCTCTCTCAACCTGGAAGACTGCATCCTCTGCAGCTGCCCTGCAGGCACGGCCCCTCTGGGCTCTGCAGTTAACAGCAGCAGGGGCCATGAGATGTCCATGGAGAAGAATGATGGATGAAGGGGGCCCAAGGCATGGGGTCCCATCCTGCACACAAGTGCAAGACAACATAGCAGGCACTCAGCTGCACTTGCAATACATGCGAAACATGCTGCAGCCTCCACTCAGCCATGGGGTCCTGCTCAGGCCCCCTTCCCAAACTGAGGGTTCCCTGGAGCACTTACAGATGCAATGGCTACGGGATGGGTCCAGCATGGTGCCAGGCTTGCAGGTGCAGCGGAAGCTGCCGCGGGTGTTCAGACACTCAGCGTCTTTGCACAGGCCTGGCATCAAGCATTCATTGATGTCTGTGGGGAGGAGAGAGCCTGGTGAGATGTGGGGAAGCAGAGGGTGAACTGAAACCCCTACCCAGTGCCTCCCATTCAGGTGCCATAGATCGAGAGGGTCTCAGCTGGGCTGGTGTCTGAAGCAGCCTCTGCACCGAGCAGCATGGTGGGTACCTCCACGGTGACAGCAGCCCTACATCTTCGGTGCATCTTGCTCGCTACAGCAGCAGGGATGGCTCATGAATGACTGCTCTGCTCCACGGTCCTCACGGAAAACAGACGTGGCCCCTCCAGTGAGCCACCCTGGCAGAGTCACATCATGGTCCTTGTTTGTAATTACAGACTGGCGAGTCCTGTCTTCCCGCCTGACCCCTGGTCCTGCTTATATGGAGCCACCATCCACGGAGGATCCTTGCTCAGAACTCAGTGCCAGCATACAGACTCTCAAGGTGGAAGGGGTGCAGAGGCAGGCTGCTGGGACAGTCAGTGCCAGCAGTGATGGATCCCTGCACACAGAGCCTAGTGCCAGGCAAAGGGACACTGGGCCAGGGTCCAGCTCACCGCCGTAGTGTCTTCTGGGAACTGGTTGAGTGAGCAGAAAGATGCCAAGCTCAAGCCCTGCCTCGAGCTCTGCCTCTGCCCCTGACTCAGCACACATCGGACACAGTCTTTGGGAAGGGAGCTGGGCTTATCCCAGGGAAACACCATCAGTCTCATCCATGTGGCCTGCAGCACCTGCCTTTCCTACAGCACCGGGAGAAAATGTACAAGCTATGCCAGAGAAGACAGGGACTGGCAAAAAGTGCACAAGGGGGAGCTGAGGGCAGCTTCACGGTGGAGAGTGAGGAGGAAGCCTATAGAGTCATAAGTTATATGTAGCTTTGTATCTTCACTAGAGAGCTGGGCACCAGAAAAGTAAATGTGCTGACAAAACATGCTGTGTCAGGAGGCACAGGCAGTGCAGGAAGAGCTGGATGGGAGCATGGAGCAGCAGGATGGGGATGAACCTCAGCACCACCCTGAGACAAATCACAAGAACATATGCTACAAACTGAGGTGGGAGCAGGCAGTGAGAAGGACCTGGGAGCACTCACTGCTCCCAGGACAGCTGCGAGCTGCCAAGACCAAGAAATGCCAATGTGATGCTAGGCAGTGTCATGTCAAACACTTTCCAAAAACACAGGGCAGTCCTAATGCCAGTGCACATGGTCCAGGTGAGACCTCAGGTGCCCTCAGAGCAGCCAGTGTTGTTCTAGCGACTGTCTCAAGGTGGAAGGGGTACAGACTGGAAGAGCCTGACCGAGAGCAGCGAGGCTCAGGAATGGCTTTCCCAGCACTACCTTATTCCTTGGAGCTGAAGCATCACTGCTTGGTGGAAGTGGGGATATCACACAGCCAGTCTTGTGCTCTTAAACTCCTCTGTTCACCCCACCAGCTGCCCCACACATGGTTGAGACACACAGGGGCTGTCAAGACCAGACCATGACGTTCAATCAGTTGGAAGTACCAGTGCTACAGGGATGTGCAGCAGGACAGGGAGGAGTAGGGTTTGGCTGCGTAACGTAATAGTTCCCTGCTCCGTACCAAGCACAGGACAGAGTTAATGAGAAAAAGCAGTGGCCAGTCCCCAAATGTGCTGGGAACCCCACTCAGAGAAGAGGCTCGGGCTCTCCAGAGGAGCCTCAGGGCTCATCCCTGTCACTCCCCGGCATGGCTGGAGCACTGTGTCATTCCAACACACCAACTGGATGAAGTCTTGGCCTCTGCATAAGCAAAGGGGATTGAAGGGATTAGAGTAATGAGAGCACAAAACAAACAAGCACCAAGGGCTGGGCTTTATGAGCTTAATATAAACCAGGGACATGTCCTGGCCTCAGTCCAGCCCCCTCTATTTCACTGGCAGCAGAGGACCCACCCGCAGTGGAAATCCCCACGGGGAACAGAAGCAGGCAAGTGCACCCGGGGCCACGCACTCCTACCCCCCGCAGCACGCCAGGGACGGGGATGGCCCACAAGAAGAGGCCTCAGGGACTGCAAACCAAGATCTGTAAACTCTCTCAGCTGCTTCCTCTCCCCCACACAAGCCTGCTAGTGCACCTCAGAAACAGCCACGCTGGGTCAGGTAGCCTGGGGTGGAAAGGTGCAAGCTGGTTTACACTGGTGCTTGGTGAGCAGAAGGACCTAAGTCAGCAGCGGACACTGAGGATATATGGACACCAAGGATACAAGGACACCAAGATGCCCTGTGCAGTGACCTGCTGTGCACCTCCCTACCACTGTCTCCAGGCACTCCAGCCTGCATCCTCCAAGACAATCTTTGCCTCTTGTCTAGCAACCACATTATCCCTTCCAGTTCCATCCTTCTTGCTGGTCCCAGCAGCACCAGGAGGTTTCCTGACTGGGTCTGCCAGGCACTCTCAACTCAGACTAATTGCAGCCTTGTTCCCGGTCAATTCAATGCAGGAAGGAAAGGAAAGGAAGGGAAGGGAGATCTTGCAGAGATATGCCATTTGTTCCTCTGCTGGAAGGCACCAGAGACAACCCTTTCTGTCCATACCAAACAGAAGAGAATGGACTCTTGCCAGGGCCATCCTCTGGTCATTCACCTGTGCTTTGATGACAGTCTGCAAAGCCAGAGCTCAGCTTCTTCACAGCTCAGCTCCTCTCCTACATCCAATGACCTCAGGGACCATCAGCTGCTGTCCAGCCCCTTGGCTCCCCTCCTACCTGGTCTGGCAAGAGTAGGTCCCGTGTAGCCTCTCCCAGTCTATCAGCCAAATTGCTCACTCTGGACCCTAAGTGAGGTGCTGAACTTCCTGCCACAAGTCCCGCTGCAACACCAGAGATAGGAAAAGCACCTCAAGGTAGCAGACTGTCTGCAGAACAGTGCTTCTCCAGCCTGCCTTACAAAGGAGCACACAGAGGCACAAATCTCTGGTTCATGGTTCATGTGCCAAAACATCTTCCTAGCCAACTGCACACTGCCATCTCCCTCTGTTCCTCAGAGCGCTGAGCCTCTCCCTGCTCCAGAGGGGACACAATTCCAGAGCAGGCGCCGCAGGTCTCTGCTCGCTGACACAAGTCCCTCAGCTGCTCTGCTCCTCTGGCTCCTATTCAATGTCTCAGGGCAGCTCCTCATACCCACAGCGCTGGCTGTGGCCGCATAAGGGGTGAGATCTGAGCACCAAGGAGAATAGAAGCTGTTGCCTTGTTGAAAGTTCTCCCCCAGGACAATGTGGGGAGGTTGAATCATTAATTAAGTAAGCATGGTGGAAAGTCCCAGCTAAAAGAGATGAGTCATTGGATTGCTAGATCTGGGTTTACACGGCCAGGACCCAGGCTCCCTGCTGCATCTTCAGATGACACCTCTCAGCTTATCATGAATCACAAGAAGGGAACCATAAAATTCCACTTTAGTCAGAGCACGGAAAAACACAAACCCTGTGGGCCAAGAGATGCCAAATAAACATGAACTGGAGAGAAAAGTAGAGAAATGGTGCCTTCCTCATACAGAGCTGAGGGATTGCTGAGTGAGAAATGGATAGACCCCAGCAGCGTGGGGCAGGCAGGGCAGCCTGGCAGCATGGGCGAGACATGCTTGGAACAGGACTCACTTTCATGGCACTCTCCCACTTCAAAGTGAACAACTGAACAAGCCGACAACCTTCCCAAATGTTTTCAGGCAACAGAATTTCTGTTGCTTCAGATGACAGGAGAAATGTTTTTACACTCACACACATCAGAGCAGCAACACAGGTCCTTACTATGTCAGCAGGACTTAGAAGGTGAGTTTTCTTGTGCTGGCCTAACTATGCGCTGCCCACGCTTACCAGCTGAGTCATGTAGACCAGTGTTACCTGCCTTTTTGCACGCTTGCTGAAAGCACAGGGATTTTTAAAAGTCAAGTTCTTTGTAGATAACTGAATTGTACTTGTGTAGATAATTACAGCTCTGACAGCAGATGTGGGAAGGTGAGAGAGAGAGATGAAAGCAGCATCCTTACCTTGGCAGTGGCTCCGGTTGAGTCTCTTGTATCCTTGGGGACACTCCACCTGCCCATTCTCAATCACAGGTTGTGCTGGGAAGAAAGCAAACAGTGTGGGACACCAGCAGTAGAGCCAGCCACCAGCCTCAGACCTTCTCTCTGCCCTCCTTGTGGAAGGGAAAAGGTCCTTAGATTTGCCTTGGATGGGCCTCTGGTGGCTCCCAGGGCAGAGGGAAAGGTGGGAGCAGCCACATTTCCCAAGTGTTGTCTTCTGCTGCTTGGCAGGTGCCAAAATGGTGACCCAGAGGTGCTGCCTGTCCTTCCTATCTATCACTGCGTCACCTTGGCTCTTCCCTGGCCAGCTTGGATAGCCAGGTGGCACATGACAAGGGGGATCAGAGTGAAAGGAATGACAGAGGTTGTTGACAAGGTGCTGAAATAACAGCCCAGGGCCTGTTTATTACATTTTCCTCCTTTTTTACTGCATGTGATTTCCTGCCCTGATCACTCTCATCAAAGAAAGTTTCAAACTGCTGCTTAAAACAGTTTCGTGGGTTTCAAAATTACCTATAATCTGCACAATTAAATCTCTCCAGATTTTTTAAAGACAAGTAAAATGTGGCCCATAAATTCCAAGGAG
>NW_010297762.1:0-4999 GCF_000700745.2 Antrostomus carolinensis | reverse complement strand
GAATCCAGGAGGCAGTGGGTTGGGAAGTGAGTGTAAGCTTGGAGCGGGGTAGGAAGAAGGGTGCTTTGCCTAAGGATGACATTTTCCCAGGGTGGGGTTTCTTTTTAGTTTTCTGGACTGAATTCTTGGAAACAAGAACTACATGGAACAGCTAAGTGACTGTCCAGCCACATTGTCACCACTCAAATTCCTCCTGCCTGGCATCAGAAGCTCACACCCTGGTGTCTTATGTGGAAAGCCCTCCATGGCAATAGCTGTATTGAGGATCTGGCAGATCCTTAATGCATTGCAGCTCCAAGAACCAGGGACAAATTGAGACCATCCTTGTGGCAGGAGATGGTCAGAAAGAGCCTGCAAAGGTTAAGAACACAA
The DNA here is from genome assembly GCF_000700745.2 of Antrostomus carolinensis. Lineage (NCBI taxonomy): Eukaryota > Metazoa > Chordata > Aves > Caprimulgiformes > Caprimulgidae > Antrostomus > Antrostomus carolinensis. The sequence continues at coordinate 4,627 of NW_010297762.1, read as the reverse complement.
ACAGTGCACTGGGGGCAGAGAACAGGCATGTCCATAACCCTTTATCCTGGACACTTTGACCCTATAATGCAGTTTAAAGCCATTCTAGGACACTTCTTGAAAGGCAAAATTAGCGACCAGCCTCCTAGAATACAGATGCTTGGGAAGTAAAAGACAGGAGAACAATAAGCCATTCACCAGCCTGTACCAGGGAGGACAACAGAAAGCCTGATTTCCCCAGGTATATTATATGAAGCTACAATGTTTTCTGGGTGCAGAGAGATCCTCAGCAGCTGGATGAATGCCTAAGATGAAAAATCTATTCACCCTCTTCAACAGTTCAGTCACAAATTGTAAGCAGGAGGTGCTTACAAATATTTGGATATTAGGTGCGAGGGGGTTGCTGGTGATACTGGGAAATCACTGGGCACATTTCCAACCTTCTGGGAAGGGAAAAACAACCTCTGGCTCACAGGCTCCAGGCTCAGTGCCCCACTGGGATTTCAGGTCCTCCCACACCGCAGCCTGTGGGCTTGGGGCTGCCGACAGGCATTAACTGTGCTTGGAAGCATCTGTCAGCCCCAGCACGATGTGATAACAGACACTCAAACGAAGCAGCATCGTTATGTGCGAGCCCTCCGACGGGGAGCCAAGCATGCTGCAGATCAAACAGCGATGACATGTGTCAGAGCCCTGTACTCCCTCTCCGAAAAGCCTTTGTGGAGAAACAGATCCTGCGGCATTTCTCTGCCAGATGCTGCTGGGGAGAGGGCAAGGCAGAAAATATCAGTGATGGGGGGTGAGGATGCAGGTCTCGTGCCACCTCGGCACTTGTACAACTCCAGACTGCAGAAACCTGCTGTTTGTTACTGCAGCAAATCACTTGTGAGGTTGTGGACAAATGTCTTAATTTTGCAAAGAAACTTGTGTTCCCTGGAAAGAATAACTGTAATGTAATGTGAGCAGATGTCTCTGTACCAAGGGGAACCAAGACAGTTTCTGAAGTATTGGATGGAAGCTGCTCTCTTTCTGCCAGGAGCTGACCACAAGGGAAGACAGCATGTGGCTGCAGGAGGATGTAAGCTATTAACTCTCAGCTTTGTACTTGGTTACTCGAGCAGAGGACCATTTCCTTCCATGAGCTCTGATGCTGCCGAACTAGAGCAGAGACAGCCAAAAACCCCTGAAAAACCAGCCTGGGACACCTGAGTCTCCTGCAAAGGGGATCAGCATCCACTGCTCTACCGTGCAGCTGGTAGGAGTGAGAGGCCATTCCTCTGGAACCCAGCAAAGTGCAACGGCTGGGAAAAAGCCGATCTGATGATCGGAAGGGGCAGAAATCTGTCAGCACCCACAGCGAGAGGGGTCCCGGTGTCCTGTGTCTGTCTGTCTGTCCACACTCTGCAGGAAGGGGTGCTCTCAGAGCCTGAGGCTGGGGACGGAGCAGCTGAGCTGTATCTGTCAGGCAGAGGGATTTCAGGCTTGCTGAGGGTGTGATTTTGGAGCTTCACCTCCTGGACACTCCAACCCCGCGGGCACTGCACCAAAGTGATGTCCTCACCAGGTACCTGCACACCAGGACTCCCCTTTGGCTCTCATCATCGCTCCCTCCAGCTCCGCTTCATCCCACCGCCTGGTGCTGCTTTCTGTAAGCCCTGCAGCCACCAGGCATCCATGGTGGGGCTGGGCTCTCACAGGGGAACATGCCTGCAAGAAACTCACAGTTCCAGAAAGGAGGAGGTGAGCATGAAGCAGCCACAGCCCAGGGCTCCCACCAGCACCTTTGTTCCCAGCTAGAACAATATTTGAGTACAGCAGAATGAGAAGGGAAATGAATGCACAGAAATCAGGCCGAGGGTTTCTGCAGCCTGGCCAGATGATCTTTAAGCAGCCAGGCACACTTCAGAAGTTGTCCATCACTTCCCAGTAGAGTAGAGTTTTTTCTGAAGGCACGACTTTACCCAAGGGCCCTGCCTCCTCAAACACTGTCTGAATATGGGATGAAGAAGCACAGGCTGATGGTGAAGTGGAAAGAAACCACTTCTAGTGGTGGTAGCCACAAGGGCCTGAGCGAGGGTGAGATAATACACTGCCTTAGGCCAGCCAATATCACTCCGTTAAAGGGGAAGAGGCAAGCCTGTGGTCAGATGAGAAGTGAGGAAATGCTTGGCTGCTGAAAGCTAGCCCAGTTCTTTCAACTCTTTCCATTTATCATACAAAAGGCATTATCTCTCTGAGAAACCCTGCCTTGCTGAACTCCTTTGCAGCTTTCAGGACTCACAGACATTTCTGGAGACCTTGGACTGGCTCCACGGAAGAATCTCAGCCCCAGCTGGACCCCAGGCATCTCCCCACACCTGCAGTGGGCACAGCGTGTGCAGTGGTGAGGGTGGCTGTGGTGCGTCTGCTTGCTCTGGGTTTTCCAGCATGCAGGAGATGAAAGGAGCCAGAGTGCATGGTCTTGTGGCATCTGGAGTGGTGGGGGTGGCAGACTCAATCAAACCTCAGCTTGGTTTAGTGTGAAGCAGAGATCAGCCTCCACTGCAGAGAGGACCTCAGCTGCTGAACTTGCTGGCGGAAGAGCAGAGCAGCTCTGACCCCACAGCAGCCTCCAGAGAGAAAGCCTATTGAAGATGTCAGACCAAGAAGTAGTCAGGGCTGTGGTGATAAGCTGAGTTCCCTGGCAGTGTGGATAAGAGGGAAAGAACAGGAATCCTTCAGTCCAGATCTGTCATGACCACTCTCCTCTCCTCTGGGTGGTCTGTGGTAGGCAAGCTCCTGCAAGACTTTCTCCAATGCCCCAACAAAGGGTACGGTAGGAGAGGTGAGGAGGGTATGCACCAGTGCTGATGTGTGATACGAAACTAAGCACTCTGCTCGTGCCCAGTAAAGATCTTCAAGGTGAAAAAGATGCTTGAAGGAAAAAAAAAGACTCTGGCAATTATTGCTGGCTTTTGGGGTCATTTCAAGAGACAAAAACCTCATTCTGCTCCCAGTGGCTTCCAGCTGGGACAAGTTACCTCTGTACCTAAAAGGACCCACTTTCGCAACACGATGCTGCACGAGTGATGGGCAAAACAAACACTCTAGAGGACCAGGCAGTCCTGAAAATGCTGCGCTTGGCCAGGTATTGCTCTCTGTGTACTGCCACAATCTTGCAGAGGCTTCAGCTTCTTGCCCCCTCTCCAGCCCTTCTTTACTGTCTCAGGCAGACTCTCTATATCACATGGTGTAGCAGTGGCAGAACCAGCCCCCTCCGTAGCCTCCTTCCCATATTTCCAGGTTTCTTTCCCTGTATCCTCCCTGATCTGACCACAACAAGAGCAGACCTGGGGGTTGATTTTCTAGGGGCTTCCTGTGGCTGTTTCAATGCCTGCAGGCACAGCACAGGGGAGCATGCGGCTCGCGGAGCGGCTCGGCTTTCCTGATGGCGGGGGACGGCTCCATGGGTGAGCTGCCACCTCTCTCGCAGTGGGAGGTCTGTTTGGGGAGCGCTGTGGGTGCCAAACCAGACATTATGAGATCCAACTTTCCAGTGAAATTCAGACTTTTCTCTAGGACAAAAAACTTGAAAAAACATGGGGAGTGGGAATAAAAACAAAACAATAGCCTTCAAAGACTTGCTTCTTAATGCAGTTAAAAGCCATAGGCAGGAGAGAAAGCAGCCCAGGAAGATCTGCAGCGAGCACAACCGGTGGGTGCACAGCCCAGCCCACGCTCAGGCTGACTGCAGCCTGACATAACGGACAGTGGGCAGGGAAAAACCAGGACCTGGAAGATGCAGGTTTACTACTGCAGCCAGAAAGTCCTCCAAACCCCTGCAGAGAGGTGACCTGTAGCTCCTGCATAGTAGAGGCGAGGGTGTCTGTCACTGGTATGAGCTTCTCACCGGTATGAGCGCTGCTGGTCATAGAGCTGTGTGGTCTCAGGGACAGGGAAGAGATGGAAGAGGAGGGCTCTGACCCCCTTGGGGCAGGTCGCCTCACCATGCCTTCAGAAAAAACTCTCTGCTACCAGTTTCCTTTATTCCCACATGCCTGAGGAGAGTCAATGCTTCAGGGAAACCAGTGTCCAAATCCACACACTCCCTGGGGTCTGTGTCAACCTGCACCTTGGGTCTTGCTGGTTTTAGGTTTCATGGACCATCTCTTGACCTTGTTCTAGCATGTTCTTCTCCACAGACCACTGTATACCCCAAAACAGTATATGGTTTGGCAGGAGTAGCTCTGCCCAGCAGCGTGGCTGCTACTAGCCCCACCTCCTGAGCTGGCCACAGGACAGGACATTGCCTCAGTGCAGCTTCCTCACCAGCACTGCTCAAATACCCTGCCAGTCCTTGGGCTTCCTCCCAGCCACTTCCAAATGTCTCTACATCAGCTGCTTCCTCAGCCTCCAATTCCTTTTTTCCTCTATCAGTCTTCTCCAAGTTTTACCTTCCAGCTCCCATATCCCCCTGCCTCTCTATTCTAGCCTTTCAGTGTCTGCTCCAGCACCTCCTCCAAGTACTAAAGACCGGGTCTTGCTGGTTTTAGGTTTCATGGACCACCTCTTGACCTTGTTCTAGCATGTTCTCCACAGACCACTGTATACCCCAAAAGAGTATATGGTTTGGCAGGAGTAGTTCTGCCCAGCAGCGTGGCTGCTACTA
>NW_010297761.1:24278-57899 GCF_000700745.2 Antrostomus carolinensis | reverse complement strand
ATTCTGTGTGATTCTGTGATTCTGTGAAATGTCTCATGTAATGGAGCAGCCTTGCCATGTGAATTCAGGCGTTAGTTTCAATCTCCTCTGCAATGTGGGCTGCAGTTCATCAGTTTTCCTTAATAAGCCAAACATCTCCATCTAGAATTGAAGGAGCATTTCTAATCTCCCCACTGTTAAGAGCTGGTATAATGAGAGGGAACAGAAATGACCTCTGGAGTTCTGTGCAGCCTGATGAGCTTTCATGAGGCTTTCAAATGCCATGAGTTCCACACAAATGACTATAAATAATTGCCTAGGTTGGCCTGACCTTGGGTTGTCTGAGAAGATGATCTGATAATGGTACGAGTTACTCTGATTCTGTTCTGAAGCTGAGATCCCATTTAGGATTGTACTTATTTGAACTCTCTGTAATTTAAGAAGAAAGCTTTCTGCATGCGCCAGTACTGGAAACACGTTCTGAACACAAAGGTCACTGATGTGGCAGTTGAAATCATAATGAAATAAGTCACATGGGACTTGAGTTTAAGAAAAACTGAAAACTTACCTCCTATTTGACAGTGCAGTTTTCTTTCCACCGTCTCTCAGCCCTGGTCAGAGTTGCTAAGTTTCATATTAACTCCTCAGTTCTGCAGACCACGTACTAGATACCTCCTTGCAGGACCTTCAACATGGAGCTTGGCATGATTACTCATCAATCTGAGAGCAGCCTGCAGAAGGGCAAGTTCAGTACCACCTCTTTGCTTTGAGGTATCCTTGCCTACTTTCCCTTTCAGTGTCAAGTGGTAAGCATTACTTTCCATTAATTACTATCCCATTTCATGAAATGTGGTCCAAGAAAGAAAAACATTATTAATAAAATCAATCTTTATTACAAACTAAATGATTCTAGGATTTTTTTTTTTAACTACTGTTTTACAGAATGCATAGTACTGGGGTAGTTCCATTACTTGCTGTCTGACCACCCCACAGTGCTCGGAACTCCCAGCATTTTGTCAGACATAATCTTGATATATAATAAATCAAAACAAAAGAATTCTTCTGGTTTTGACCTGTTACAATGCCCCTAGTTCCAACCAGAAAGATGTGAAACTTATTTTTTAACAAAGTTGTCAAAATTTCCTAGTCACTGTATTCTAAAAAATTATCTTTGATGGAGATGGAAAATAGTGTTAAAACACTAGATTTGGTAGCAGTTTCTCAAATCAGCCATGCCTGTGCCTTGGTGTGCTATTGCTGCAAATTTTTCAGGTTTTACGGCAAATAATGATTTTTAGATTACTGGGGAATGCAACAGCTTAGATAACGCGATGACTGTGCTACTGGGAGGGGCAAAAAGCACGTCAAAATGGCACACAGCCTGGCAAACAAATGGGAGCTGATGCTGCCAGTGAAGGTTTTTGCTGGTGCTGATGGTTGTATATGTGACAGAAAAGGTTTGGGAACTCCCTGACTCAGGATAAAGAACTTCCTGAAGGTAGATGGTCTATACAGATTAACTGTGGCTTTATTAGGCCAGGCTGATACTTAGTTGTTTTGTTACTGCTACCGTCTGAAAATCTTTAAACCTCATATAAGATTAGGAGAAAGCTTCAGAGAGGTCTGTGTACTACTTACATATTTCATTTCTTCACAAATGATTGTAAGAATTATTTAATATTACTGTTTTGAAGAATCTTCCTAAGAAGCTCATAAAAACTTTAATTCTTCAACACCAATGCCTTTTGACAGAGGTCTGCTTATCCTTTCTTTCCTCAGCCAAGAGCAATCCATTCAGGAGCATAGCTGTATTTGGGGAAGCCTTGGGCTGATTTCATGTTGCCTGTAGTAGTAATATGAATCATAAATAAATGAGTTTACACTATCATAAACAGAACCACTCAGGGAATGTGCAGATTTAATTAGGAAGACTTTGTGGGGATAATAGAGATTTTAGAGGTGTGAGAGAGTGACAGATGGGAAAAGGACATTTCACAGCCCAAATTTCAGCTCTTCATATGCTACGTTGCTAGCAATAATTTGTAACTTATTAGCGGAGATTTTCAAAATACCTGTAGGATTTAGTCACATCTTCCATTGAAGTGTAATGGGTGATAAGTGTAAATACCATGTATTTAGACAAAAAAAAAAAAAAAAAAAAGAATTTGCAAACATTTTCAGTCATTACTGAAGCGTATTATAGTACATTTGTGTGAGGCTAGAGAAAAGACAGGTGAGATCTACTGTATGGGTAGGCAAGCTTCCAAGAGCATTAACATTTTAAGAGATGAATAAAAGCCTCAAAATTGCTCTAGACTTGGCAGGTAAGGATTGTTATGCTTCATCTTGCCTCTTGGCCAGAAAGCTCAGAAAGTGGGAGCTTGCCAGATACGGCAGTCTTCCCCACTACCTGAATTTAATTTAAACCATTCTGTGCAGCCCTGATTTTAATCCTTTCATTTTGGTTTTGAGTTACCGCATATATGGCACAATGGAAATATTTTTTCAAACTTAAATTAGAAACATATTTTAGGAGACAAAAAAAGTGCCTGTCTTCAGTGCAGAATGCAACATCTTTAACTGTTAGATGAAGTATAACCATTGGAACATTTTCCTTGAAAAGTCTGATTAGCAGTAGAGAAATGTGAATTTTCTGCAGTGTGCTTTTTGTTTCCCCCTTCCAGTTTGTACACATTGAACAAATTGTTTCTTCAGGATGGCCAAACTCTGTGATAGTTCATAAAAATGTGTTTTTAAAATAACTGTAAACAAAAGTGTGATGTGTTAAAGGTTTTAAAAAAAAAAAAAGGTGTGTTCATCCTTATTGTTAAACTCTGGATCTAAAATAATGATGGAGTTTTAAATTCTACTGAGATCTTTTTATTTGCTATGAACGATGGCAAAACTTGTCACCTCCAAGAGTATGCTTTTTCAGGATGTGCCATCAACTTCTGTTCTAAATACGGCGCAAAACAGGAAGTACAAATGTTGCAAACTTTTGAACCCAAGTAAAAGTTGTGTAAAGAGTGTGAGCTGTGCCTTGATCTTGAATTTTGCTGCCCAGGCTGGCCTTGATTCTTCCACAACTTGATAGAAAAGAAAGATATTTTTATTAGTATTATTTGTAATGTTCTTGTGGTGTTTTTGTAAGCTAGAAAGGCTACCAAATTCAGATCTTTATAGAAATACTACAGCACGTGTGTGAGAAGCACAGCGGAAACCTGTATTCAAGCAGTTACTGGCAATTCATTGTCAAATGGAAGAATATATTGAGTGGGATTTCACAGAGACCCTGGGTATGGCACATCCATCAAAAACCTGGTTGAAAGTTTACTGAGTATGGATTAAATCTGCAGATGACAGGATTCTAGTCGAGAAGGATGAGTGTGAGGTAACACTCCTGGACAGGAGTAACCTATTGCTTAAACAAGCGATAGTCAGTGACTGTTCTAGTATCAAGTACTGCAACTCCTTCATCATTACGTCACATTGAATGTGCCTTGACACTGGCATGCTGTTGAGAAAGGCCCATGCTACACTGGAGTGTTGGAGTGTTATTGATGATAACAATAGACCTGTGAGATAACCATTTTATTCAAGTAGTGTTGGAAAGTATCAAGCATGGTGTGTCCTGTCCTGGACTCTGTGTTTCAGAATGGATGAGTACCAATGGGGGCAGCTCAGTGTTGAGCACTAAGGATGTTTTGAGGTCTGGAAATGTCACTCAGGGCCTAAATCAATGTGATAAATGCTCATGGACTTGTTACAAATAATTCCTAGGTTTTGATAAAAGTGAGGGGGTTTTGTTTGGTTTTTTTAAAGGGCTTTGTCTAGCATTTTAAACATACAGATTTGTCAGTAAGTCAAATTATTAATCAATAATTTGTGCACTTTTTTATGCTTGCATGTTGGCAGCAGAACATGAAAATAGAAATGAATAGTTGTTATGCAGTTGCAGTTAAAGGAGTGCGAATACTTAATTTTTTGAAGGATCATTTAAGGCCTACATCAGAAAAAATGTGCTTACGTGTCACAGCTGTACGGACACAGCATGATTCTGTATTGTGACTGGGACTACTGGAACCTAATGTATAGTACCAGCTACTTGATTGTCTACATGCTCAGCTCTTTGTCTATGGGATTGTCTTACCAGGCTGCTGTTGGAAATGTACTTGTTTCGGAAAAAAATATAAACATCTGATATAGTTGTAGAAAGATCACTTTGAGAAGTGTGTCTTTTGACAAATTATGATTATAAAGTCTATCTGTCACTTACTGGCTGAGTCAAATAGTCACTTGTTAGACAATCTTACTCGTGCTGGCTTGTTTTTTTTAGTTACATGAATGAGGCCACTGGAAAAATGGCTTATTTCTATTGTTCATGGGTAACAGTGGAGTGACCAGATTTAAATGTAGCTTCCCTGAGTGCTGGTGTGCAGAGGAGGTCATTAAGTCACCCGTGGGTGTTGGTCAGGATCACATTTGACATGATCATGTTTAAAGGCAAAGCAGAATGAAAGAGGGGAAGGGATCAACAGGGTATCACTAGTGAAGAAAGCTTATCTGCGACGTGCTGGCTACCCCAGCAAAGTGTAAAAAGGCCAATTAGCCCCGCTTGTCCTTCCCTTCCTGTTGTTCCCAGCCCAGGCATGAGCCACTCACAAATTCTTCTTAAGGCTTTGAGCAATGAGTTGTTGTTTTTTTTTTTTTTTCCTAACGACTGGCAGGAAATCATTTAATAAGCTGGGGGGAGGGAGAAGTTTCCTGTTCTAGTTTCTCCCTATATAATTCCTATGCTAAAAAGAGAAGACAGTTTAGCAGGCCAAACCACCAGCCCCAGTGTCCTTACATGCGTTCCTCTGACAGCGAAGGACTAACCAAGATGATCGTGTCCCCATGGATTTTGCCTTCATCTCAGTAGGACCCCTAAAAGCTCTAGATGCATTCTAAAGCATGAATAAGTTGAGTGTTTTCTTTAAGTTGCATGTTGATATAATGGAAGAGCTTTCAAGGCCACAACTGTGGGATTAGCTCTATGCAGATGGGCTGGACTGCGACCTCAGGATCCTTGTTGGAACCTCACAAACATTTAATGATGAATCGGTTTAAGTTCAAGTGAAGCCTGTTTTGCAATACATGTAAAAAGTGTAACGGGGATCGATTATATCTTTGTCTTGTCTTACACCATATAGTATTAATACATAACTTTACTACTTTGGTCTGTGACTAAGTGAGCTTTATTAATTTTAATCCTCGAGACACCAAGACAAATACAAAGAAATTCACTCTGTGTGAGTGCCAGTGACTGAACTGTGCACGCCCGAGTTAAGTTTAAGGCAGTGAAAATCTACATAACCTCTTTCTGCCTCTCACTGCACAGCAGCTGGGCAGCCACTTCACTTACCAGCTCTGTGCTTCACTTCGGCGCTGGAAAACTGTAGCAAAGTTTCTGCATCCAGACACACTGGGGTTGCAGGAGCAAATGCAGATAGCCCAGATTCTTCTCTAAAGATCTAACACCCTCAGATGGATAAAATGCATTAGGAAGTTATAGAAACCTTACTAATGCTTCTGATGTGTTTATCTCCTGAATTTTTCCTGTCTTATTCTCAATGCCAATAAACTTGAAAAACTCACTTGTTTAAAGTTGTGTAAAAATATTATTCCATTCATTTGAGTGTATGAATGGTAAACATAAATTTTGTCAAAAGCCCATGGTAAATTTAGAGATTTAATACTTTATCAATCCAACTTAAGAGTTGCACAGAAAGTGTGGTGTATTTAAAAAAACAAACAAACAAACAGAACAAAAAAAACCCCCACCAACCCATAACATTGAAAACTACAACAGTTCTGTAACATGTTTGATAAATTCTTCAGTAAGGAATACTTTCTAGATAGTATTCCATATTAGAAGTGATACTTCTGTGCTATTAATGAAAAAAAAAAAAAAACTCTGCTGTATATGAAGTATCTAAATAGTATTATTCAATACCTGAAGACCAATTTTTTACTAAAGCATTTGTTTTCTGAAACAAGTGTATATTTTTCTTGAGCAGATATCCTCAGCACAGCTGAGAAACTTTTCGGAAAGCACAACTCTTCAGAAGGGTCATGAGGAAGGATATGACAAGGTTCTGCAAGATGTGACATGTGGTAGATGGCCTGCTTCCGGTGACCCACGCGCCCTGTCAGGTACGCTGTCGAGTTCAGTTTTATCGAGGTCGAGGTCTGTAGCAAATTTCAGGTGACTTGATTACCAGTTGTGAATGAGCAGCTTTGTCCCTACTGGGAATTAACTTTTCTGTGCTGCAATGGACAGCACAGAAAACTTAAGTCCTATTTTAATTTTTCTATTTCTCACTTGACAATGCTTAAGGATTACAAATTGGTTTTATTCACAATCTGAGAGAGAAATTTAGTGTACCAGAGATGTAGCATGTATCCTTAAATTACACTCTCTTTCTGCTTTCCAGGGTGTCATCAACACAGTCACATCCTTTCTAGCTGTAAATTTAAAATTATTGCATTTATTGTTGTAGTCTTATATACCTGCCTATCTATTCTGTAGAGTTAACCATAAGTTTTTTAAAAAGCCTCAAAAATTATGAGATTCACCTAAAATGTATCTTAATGCAATAACTTACTACATTTATTTATATAATTTTCTACTTCTAACTTCTATCTCCAGCCACAAGAACTAAAAACCCTCACCTTTTAAGTGAAATATTTAATGGCTCACAACAGAGAAGTTGCAGTCTTCCATGGCTGCAATAACTATAACTTTTCTCAAAAGTACTAGAAATTGCAAAAACAAAGAAAAATTAAGCTTAGTAGAGTTCAAACTGGTATTCTTTCATAAGACTAGAACTATTAGGCAATCCTTGCAGTGTTGTTAAGCTGGCAGTAGGAGTGCTCAGTCTGAAAAGAGGGTATAGGGTACAGCTGTGTGCAACAGAGGACAGGAAAGCTACTTGACCATCAGTGCATTAAAAGCCGATTCCAGTTGCACTGTTGACTGTGTCCTTAGGAGAACTGCAGGAGGGAGACAAGTGAGGGAATATCTTCTTAAAAACGAGTATCTGCAACCTGACATTGAGAATACAGCTGGTAACAAATGCTGGACAGTTTTGTTTGCTATTATATTTTGCTTATGATTGTTTTGAAAGTGAGTTAAAGGAAAGCATTATTCTTTTGTCGTTTCTGGTATTTTTGTCACTGATCTTAAGGTCTGCTTCAGCTGCTTCTCCCTGTAACCCCCATATATAGGCCTATAGTCACATCTCATCTCAATCTGAGAGGCTGAAGTCAATCCGAAATTAAAATCTGCAAGTTAAGGGGAAAAGCAGCTGAGAAATCAATGTGTTTTAATTAAATTAAATCTTACCAAGCCCATTCGTGTTACTTTGTTTTTGTGTACTGCCATGAATATTCTGTTCAGAAGTTACAGATTGTGTGTCCTTTGTGAATTGTCCCCAGTCATTCCATTCTCCCCCTATTCTTTGTTGTGGCTGAGCTACTCAAGTAGGGGAAGACTTGTTTACTTGGTTTTATTTTTTCTTCCTGAGATGCTCTGATTGGAATTCCAAAGCAAAGGAAAATTTCTCTATATGTGTAGAGAAGAGCAAACTTCTGATGGCAAGAGTTTGAGTGGATATTTCAAATAGCTGTGATAATTCCAGCAAAGATATAATTATTAATAAAGATGAGGTTGTATCAATCTGCCAGTAGTTTGACTGGGATGCGAATACGCATGTATGTGCATTGATTGAAATTTCTGACCTGAGCTTTTGTATCCAGAAATAAGTTGTTGATTGTCTCCCATGACACTGTCAAAATACCTCCATCACGAATATGTGTAACTTGTGTTTTTTCACCACACCTTCCGTATTTTTTCCTGAACTAAATTCTTGTAAATTGTTCTGTTCTCGATATAAACCCACTTGGTCTGTCTTCCCCCTTAGCCTCCAAGGATTTAGTCTGTGAGGGGGAAGTGTTTAAAAATAATTCCAGTTATGGTAGCACAGCCTGTATCCTTTCTATAGAGTAACTGACATCAGACTTCTGAGTTCACAAAATGGTCAACAAAAGATCAGTAAAAACATCTAAGGATTCTGAAGGACAAACATATTTTTTTCCTTTTTCCTTTAAAGGGAAAATGTGACTTTACAAGCAGGAGTAGATTTTCAGACTGTGGAAGCCTGAATGACACACACCTCTTATTAAAATAAGTACAATTATATATCCTGAAAAACTATGCAACTTCTTAAAACTTCCCCTCTGAGGACACATGTAGCTGTTATGTAATACAGAGCTAAAATATAGGTTAAATATTAAAGGGACCTGTGCATGAGTAGGGCTAAAGAGAAAAAGAGGAATCTCTCCTACTTTTTTTTTCCCTGACTTAGTGAGAGAGGCACATTCCTGTGCTGGCTTCTGGGATGAGGTGAGGGTTGTATTTTAATCATGTATTTTTATCACATTAAAGCCAGAGGAGGTGAGGAGATGCAACATGAGGGTGCAGGTGGAAATCTTCTTTAGACCAGGGAATATGTGTCTCCAGGGGAGACCCAGTGACTGGCTGTGGCTATTGTGTGGTGTAAGAGCATAAAGCAGGGGCCAAATTAGGAGATATGAGACAAAAGCTAAAGAGGAGGTGGGGATGTAGGCAGGAACTGGCTAAAATAGAGAGGGAGCTAAACAACAGCTCTGTGGTTTGTTTCCATCCTAGTACCAGCAGCCTACTGAGGCATCATTGCCACCCAGCCAGAAGACAGCAGGAAGCTGGGTGTAATTTGGTGCTGTCCTGCTCAGAGTTACCTTGCACAGTTTTCTCATTGAAGCCAAAAGGCTTTTGAAGCAAGCACCTAAAGTGCATGGAGGAGGAGAGGACAAGTGGCAGAGCAGAATATTTCCTTAGGCCCTGATCTGGTGGACTCCGAAATTTCAAGGCAGAAGTTCTGCAAGGGACTTGAAAGAGCATGGGCAAGGAGTATGTTCTCAGCATTTCATGGCCAGGTCATGGTGCTTGGCAGTATCTGAGGCAGGGATGACAACAAATGTTCGCAAACACGCAAATTTTAAAACATTTGCTTACTACTGTGGTCCATACCAAGAGCTGGAAATGCAATAGTACTGCAGGTTTTTCTTGACAATGTTATTCCCACTATTTTTAAGACATGTTGAGAGGGCCTTTGGAGACTTTGTAGGAACTTGAAAGCACCACTGGATTGTTTATAATGGTGATATTTTTAATACATGCATGTGCAATTGGAAACTCATCAGTTACTTTTTCTCACTCTCTCCCATCTAATAAAGCCAGAATTCTTGTGAATTTATATCTGCTAAGAACAATATTTTACACTTGCCAAATTTTTTGGCTTACTTTTGAAAGACTAAATCTTGAAATAATAATTTCCTTTTAAATAGAATTTTAAATTTCTTTTTTCCTGGTATATAAGATTAGACAGGGAACATAATAAACGCTTTTTCCCTAACCATTGGCTACATTCAGACAGCCATGCAAAATCTTTCTAAATATTATGAGCATATTGTTTCCTTTTGTTGCATGCTGGTAGATTTTTCTAGCTGTTAAGAATCTTTTTCATATTCAGAAAAGAAACTGCCATATCTGTGTTTGGCATTTTCCTAGTGCTTTTGCTTTGTTTATAGAGTGCAAGTTCCTTGGAAAGGCCCAGTGAAAGCTCAGGCTCTTACAGAAATGTCCCACTAGGCACTTTGCCCTGTTGCTCTGCTGCAGTTACCTCCTGCCTCTCCTCGGGCCCTCTTCTGTTGCTCCCTGTTTCACTGATGCCCCCTTCTGCCCTCCTTGCCTCATATCAGGGAAAAATCTTAGTTTAAGACTACCCAGAAACTGTACAGCACAGGACATTGAATCAGGGTTGGAGTACTGCTGGGTGTGTTCTGGGGACAGGTCCATCCTGATTGCCTTTGTGTTGGTGAGACCTTTATTAGCCATTTGCATTTTCTGCAAGTAGGAACCCCGTGAATGCATGAGAAATAGACAGAAGGAAGGAAGTGCGAATGATTCATCTATTAGAAATCCTTCTGTGTAACTGTGTGACCAAAAAACTCTAAAAAGCACATTTGTCTCACTCAGTTTGTGTGCTCACCTGTGCATTTTTAGCTGAAGTATCACATCTGAAATAAGCTCCTCCTTACAAAAAAAATAAGAGGCTATCTTTGAAAAATTAGGATCAGTTTCTAGGCCTGTTCTTGATCATGTAGTCCTTTCCTCTCCAACAAATCCTTTAATGAGATACAAGAGTGTGAAACTATCACAAGTGTGTATACCCTTTTCACTCAGGGAGCTTCTGTTTGCTGACCAGTCTCCATGACATACCTCTCCTGCAGCAGACAGCAAAAGGGAAATTGTCCCAGCTCCAGGATGCATTTCTCCATTCTTGCCAGAGAGATCCAGTTACAGAGATAAGAAAATGACCCAGATCCCTGTTCTTTGCTGGTGCTACCCTGAGGGTTCAGTTCCAGTTGGCTGCATTTATGCAGCTCACACTTTACTAGGAAAAAGAGTGAAACCATCAGTCTTCACAGGTTTGTTTTTTGTTGTTTGTTTTTTTTTTAATTGGTTTTGGCATGTGACCTTGGCACTGAACCACTTCAGAACTGAAGGTCTGCCTGCCCTTAGCAACCTGTTCAGGAATGGCTCTTCTCCTAGGAGTCCTTGTATGGATATTCATTGCATGTAGCACATCAGGGGCTCTTCTGGAAGTGGTGGGGAACAGCCATTCTGGGAAACATCTGCATACAGGCATCTCCTTCTCCTGCAAGGTCTGTCCTCCATCTGAGGAATTCCATCCAGAAAGCTCCTTCTGTATAGGAAACTGAGAATTCTTGCAAAGGTGGATAATTCTGTAACACAGACCACAAGTCCGAAGAGTGCAGATGCTTGGGTAATCAAAAAAATCAGAAACTCTGTTTGCAGGAGACTTTGTTAATTCAAAATAGAGGTGAGAGGATACAGGCTACTTTGATTCAGAATGAAAGGGTCTGGAATGGACGGACAAAACATGTCCTCAATTTTAGGAAGTTTTAGGAAAAAAGATGTCTGCAGAAATGTTTCTGGATTTTTCAAATGCAATGCAAGGATTGTAACACTGTTTCCTGACATCAGTTCCAGTGATACAGTACTACTGTGGAAGAAGGTCTCAGTCCCTACACTTTTGTTTTAAAATATTAAGTGCAGTTACCACTTAGCATTGAATGAGCTCTCTTCTAGGTCAAAGTCTTCTGTTTGTGTTGCAGTGACAGTTTGACATGAACTGACTTAGTGACAAAAACAAAAAAATGGTACAATATTGCAATCCTCATATCATGAACAATCTAGGAATTAAAAAGCATAACATAGAATTAATGTATTTTTGAAAAATTCATTAAAATAACCCTCTTTGGGATCTGTTAACACTGACATTTCAAATTAGACTTCAGTTTTGACAAAACACATACATGCTTTCTAAGGAAAAAAAAAAAAAATCTAACCAAATTTAAGTAAAGCCTCTGTGTGTCAAGTTTTTTCCTATCTCCTGATACAGCTGTCCCTCAGAATAAAACTGCTTCTCACTGTAAACGGCAAACATGAATTGACAGAGAGAGTGCCTTCCCACCACGTTCTGCTCAAGAGATGTTGACATATAGGAGTGGCAAGGAGGAAGGTGCAAACAGATGAAAATCCCAGCTGAATGAGTGGGTTTTTAATCTTATTGCACCTGTTTCCAGAAGGGAGTGTGACAGTGATAGGGTGCAGAAAGGAATGTTACAACCTGGGCAGCAGGATGTGGGTGGAGGCACAAGTCCCAAGAGGGGAGAGGACTGGGGGAGCAAGGAGCAGGAGCTTGCATCATATTTCAGACTTTGAATTTGGAAGAATTGTGGTACTGAAGACCAATATTTTTTAAAGTCATATAATTTAAAAGCAGTGTTTAGGTATGGAGTTCACCATGGGAAGAGAGGCATGTACCCCAATGTGAATGTAGCAACTTCTGAAATAATTTCATTTCCAAAAGCGACTGCTCTGAGATGATAGCAATGACTCTGCTGCATGGATTCTGTGCACAACAGAATGTGATCTTATCTCCCGACATAATTGCCTGAGCACAAAGTGGGGCTCTAAATGATTAGTAGTGTGCTGAAAATAAAAATTGTCCTGAGTAGGATTTGCTGTTAGATTATAGTGCAGCCTCTGCAGAGGGGTCTGCCACGGAGATGCTGATACCCTCTTAGAGACAGGGGAGCGTGCATGGGAGGAGTTGCTAGAAATATTTTCAACACCGCTTTTTTCACCTCCAGTAGTACAGCCCTGATGTCCTCATGGTTAGTGAGCCTGAACCCACGCTTTAGAATAGTCTGGCTGGAGGCAAGGAAGACACCCTGGATTTCCAGCTTTTTAGTCCTCGGTGTTCTGTTTCATTACAGTGATAGAGTTGTAAAAATTGGCTAAAATACTCTGCTTCGCGATGTTTCTGGAAACTTGCAAACCTGCCACTTCCCAGCGTGTAGCTGGATCCTGGGCCAGGTAACCTATTGCTAGTGATGGCAACTCTAAGGCAGCACAGGTACTGCTTAGTTCTAGTTCAGTTGTATTCAGAGTCCTATGAAATTGTGCAGACCAGAGAAGAATTTCAAATGGTGTTTGAAAATCCTATGTTATTGCTATAAATCCTTGGGTTTTTTCCCTTTCACTCTCTTTTGGGTGGACTCCTAGCAAGTTTGACAGGAGCACGGGACACTTTTGATATATGGCATCAGGTCCGTTAGTTCAGAAATCCCACACAGAAGCTTGTTTTTAGAAAGAGAGAAAATAAGATTAAACAGGACAGGGAATGCTGTTATGAAGGAATGAAAATATTTTCATTACCAGAGTATTTGTATGTCAACAGCTGATAGGGAATGATGTGAGACATTCCCAGAAGGACTCCCAAAGATTTTTTCCTTGTGCAGCAGACCAATTAGCAGAGCCCAGATTAAATGAGCAATGTCACATTGCTTCTTGCATTAGAAGTGTGACATTCAGTCCCTTTACCTAGTAAATATTTGCTCTTTTTTATCCTTGTGACTTTCATTATACTACTTTCAACAGCAATGTGTTCCCAAGTAATGCAGGGGAAAATGTTAGCTTGTCCAACACTACTTTAAGACATATAGATAGAGCTCTCTTGTGTAGTATATATTTTTAAATATTTATTAAGGAGAAGCTCTGTGAACTCACTGAACATGCACATGTGTGAAAAGGAGGGGGAAATTAAACTCTGCTAACCCAGAACTTGTAATGCTTTTAAGCTGACTTCATGAGTTAATAAAGGAGGAAATGAGCAAATTCAGTTTCAGCCTCTGCCACCCAGCTCTCCTGAAGCAGCCCTTGAACCAGACCAAAAAAAAATAATTTGACTTACGGTTGTTTCCCAATCTTAATGTGGTTTGGAGAAATTTTAATCTTTTCCTAGAGAAAACAACTTAGCAATTAGATTAAAGATAGGTAAAAAAATTAACACTAGTAAAAATAAAATAAAATTGGTTTGCAGTGTTGCTTTGTTTCCTTAGAAGCTTTTTGACTCCACTGCAGAAGTGATTGTGTTTTGGTGACAGGACTCTTTCCAGCCTTTACCTGCCTCTGATTTTATGAATTAATGTTGGTTTGAAGTGGGTAGAAGAAATATTGCTATAGACTTAAAGAGCATTAACATTTCATTAAAAAAGATATCCTAAAACTAAATTCATTTCCACATGTCTGAAGATTTGCACAACATAAATCAGAGTTATTAGCTAATACTTTTCTCACATAACCTATTACAATTTATTTATGTTATAATTCAGAATCAAATGGCTCCTTTGGAAGTGGTGTGATCTGTGTGACCTGTGAGATACGTTGAAAACAGGTAGAAATAGTGGAATTTTATTCTATTTTATATTAGCATTTAAAGGACTTGCATTCCACAAGGCAGTCTTATCCATATAATTTCTTTACTGTGTGTTCATCCAGTGATGCTTTCACCTCATATTTAGCTTTTTCCCCAAAGCTGGTTTTTTTTTTTGCTAATTGCCATTTCTAAATACAAAGAATGAGACTTCTGTTTCTCAGGTCAGAGGAACACTTGAGAGATGAACAGTTAATTCCACTAGCAATATTTATTAATAGCATTGCAGTAAGCTCCAGAATAGACTCAGGATCCTACTGTCCAAGTCACTATATGTACATACTGTCATCTTTCCTCTGAAAAACTTACAGTCGTGCCTGAGTTGGGAATTGCCTGAGTTGGGAATTTCAAAAGTGCTGAAGTAATTTTGCATTTTCCTTCTTCACACAGGCTCCAAGGAACCTTCTTTTGGAGATAGCAGAGAGTTGCTTTAGGACTCAATTTAATTCTTTCTCCTAATGCTTTTTCAGATTTTCTTCCAAGATTCATGGATTTCTTTTTTGCTAGTACTGAGTTTAAGGATTCTAGCTGATGCTGTTTCTGGAAGCTGAATTGTGTTTTGCTATTCCACCAGCTATGAGAACCTGCCTTCTATGGAAAAAAGTCATAAAATGTGTATGCTAAAAGGAAAGGTTGAATTGTGTCAGAAAACACCAGTTTCCTCCATTGTCAGCTCCTCTGTACATACCTTAGGTTTTTACAGCATTTGTTGCTTCTTGGCACCTCTTTGGTAGTGCAAATTTCAATCTGTGCATTTCTTTTGCAGTTACTCTCTCTGTGTTGTGTGTTCATGCATAAAAACGTGTTCAGGAGAAAGCAGTTTTGTTCTACTATTCTTAAAATGTTTTTATCTGCTATTTATGGAGAGCACCTATCGAGAGCAAAGCTGAAATAATATAAGTAGAAGACATATTCCTCCCCCCTCCCTTTTCCACTCAAAAGATCCCAGAACATGAGGGTACTTCCCTGGAAATGAATAAAACCCCCTGGATATTGCTTCCTGTAGGGGAAAAGGAGCAGGCCCATCAGAGGTGTCAAATTAATGTGCTGCTCCATTTTTCCATAAAGAGGGATGAGTGTGAAAATAAATAAGTTAAATCAGTATCTAATGTTGATTATCTAGCAGTCAAGTTTGAAATGGGCTATTCCCACGCCTAAGTATTGCTGGGGTCACTTGGAAGAGGAGCGACTGCAGGGATTACACTAAGGGTGGGGATCCACAAACAAGAATGCAGTGAATAACTTCACAAAATTGTGCAGCGCTCTACTCATTGCAAAGAAACCTTCACCTCTTGCTGGAGTTTTTTTGGCATCTAGAAGAGCTTATCTTCAAGTAACATGTAGAGCGTAAGGTGAATTGCAAAAGAGGAATGCAGACAGCTTCTTCTATCAGCACATTGTTTTGGTTAAGACTCTACTGGAGTTTTGTAAAAATGCAATTGGGGGAGGGGAAACAAGACAAAGCCAACGTCCTCTGGGTTTTCTTAGCTAATCAAACAAGCTTATTAAGAAATTAACACTTCTAGGGTCAGAAAATAATTGCCATGCTATTTTAGTTTTCATATGACTTCAAACACTGACTGTATCCAGCTGTCTTAAAAACAACCAAACAGAAAAATAAGCGCTTGCAGCTCTGGCTCTAAATACAAAGGTAGGGGGACAAGAGCCTGCATTGTCAGCAGCGGTGTGGCAGGTTTATTTTGAGAAAGGAGTATTTTTAGGTCTGACTTGTTGTGGGTGGCTGTGGATCTTGCAGCACTCTGGATGTTCGCAGGAGCAAAATTCTCAGCAAATCACCTTTTCTATGAATTTTTCTACTTTGTTTTAGGGTTATCTGATAACTTCTGCAAATATTAACTGCTCTTTCTTGACTTACACAAGATGATAATTGTAAGAACTGCCTATTTGCAGGGCTGGACATCCTGTACTTCCCTCTCCTCACTAAATCAGTGTGACTCTTACAAGATTCCCTGATGCAAAGAGCTTCCTGGAAATTTCAGATGTATTTTTCAGTAGTGCTCTTATATTTTTCCAGAGAATTAACAAAAAAAACCAAACAAACAAACAAACAAACAAAAACCAAACATGAATCTGCTTGATGTGTTGACTTTAAATGAACTGTTTCACAGTTCCAGCACTGGGAATCACTATTAGCTTTATGGACTTTATCCTTTGCATTGGAGACACTGTACCTCTCTTCCCAGCAGCATGATGGTGGTGTTCTCCGCCCAGAATAGCTCTTGAATAGTCACCTTAATCTTTCTTTTACTGGGCTTGCCACCATACTATCTAGTTCTTATCTTCTTTCTTTGCTCCTGTAATTTCTCTGTCTTCTGTGATATTTCTTAATCAGCTTTTGGTCCACAGGAAATTCACTGGTTGCTGACTGTTTCCTCAACTTTACACACTTAGTGGCCTTTACATTCTGTGGCTTTGCAATTTATCCTCTGAGAAGTAGGACCATATTCCACTTCTCAGGTAACTGAAGCATGCAAAGTAAAGCCTTGAATTCCAAAATAATTTAAAGATGTGTTAAAATATAGAGGATCGTTTCAGTGATAAATCTCATTCATGCTTCATGGGCTTCAGAGTCCCACACAGTCAGCTGGAGAGCTCACAGCGTCCTGTGCACTTACTGGCTTTCTCAAAGAAGGGAATGAACTGGGAGAGGTATGTGCAGTTTCATTTTTTTCTTAAAGAATTCAAATGTTAAATAAGTATAATAGCAAATACCAGCATTGCTGGGGAGGAGGGGGCTGTAGGTATTTGCACTAGTTCTGTGATGTAGAAATTAATGAATGCTTGTAAATGCTTGAATAAGGGGTGCTGTGATCAAACATGCTCTTCCTTCCTCAGAACTGTCCCAGCTGAGTTCTGCCCTTTATCCATGGATATCCCCTGTCCTGATCTTTATTCGATTCTCTAGGATATTCATACTGAAACAGGATCACAGTGAAATAAGAGATTATCTATTGTGGCCCAGTCCTTTAATGAAACTATTTGAATGAGTAAGGGATACTCTGTGGGTATGAGTCACCCTGGAACTACATGTTCTCTCCAGGACAACCTTCGGTAGGAGGGGGCGGGCAACATCTGCAAGGATACTGGGGAGAAGGTTACTGCAGGCAAACTTTGTTATTTGATCACTAGAGAAAAGGCAGGGAGGGAAACTCTCAACTCCACCGACTGGCAGTTGCTAAGCTGTATTTGGACAGGTACACAGATGATTATATCTGAGTAATACCAAGGAGCATTACAGTCGTTAACAAGACAAGATTTGCAAATTCCTTGTCAGCAAATGCCTTTAGGAAGTGTACAGCAGGAAATAAAGAAAGGAGTCCCTGTCTCATAATGCATGGCCTTTTCTATGTTGCCTTGAGACCTTTCTTTTACCCTGTGCAGTTGAGAGACATTTCCTGAGCACAAATGCTGTTTTGGGACTAATGCACTTGTGTCATTCTGCATTAGCAGGAAAATAGACTTCACTGTGGCATGTTGTAGTAGCATTTTTAATGTACAGGCTGTATTTATAGCTGTGAAATTCAGGGACTTGCTATGGCTAAAAATGTAAAAAAAAAAAAAAAAGAATTATAAATAAAATATATAAATACTATATATTTCATAAATTTATTCTTCCAATCTTAAACCTGGATAGGACTAAAGTAGAACGATAAGCTGTGCAGAACCTATTTCCTAGTAGCTGATTTTAATGTCATTCCATACATACAAATACGTAACTCCCTCCTATCCTATCATGGGGTTTTTTTACTGAAAATATATTGTATGCCTTAAAAACATCTCTCTTATTTATTGTAAGCAATGTAAATCTATACAGTTTACCAAAGAGCACTTAGAAAGCAAATGTTGAACCGAAGAAACATTTTGCTGAAGCCAAGTTTGGTTACTCATTTGCACTATTCGGTTACTCAAACTTTGGTTATGCATTTATTAGAATAACTCCCATGAAAATCTAATGTGGTCAAACATATCCCTGTGGAAATCTGTCATGCTGGATTTGGCTGTTCCTTAGTTTTTTTCCTGGTTTTTTTTTTGTTTGGTTGGTTGGGTTTTTTAGGATCTTAAATGGATTTTTTGTTTTATGGGTGAGAATTAACAGAAAAATTTCAGTGTATTCCTCTGCATTCAGAAGGAATCAACAAGGTTTTACTTCCCTTTTGCTGGAGCTGTTAGCCAAAAAGTGCTAACACCTCTAGTGTTTCACTCACTAAGTGTCTATTCAACCCCATTTTAAACTGATAGGGAACCATAATTTACCATAAAAAAGTCTTCCAGTTGAACTTTAGTTCTTCACAATGGGCTAATCTTGGGGTTTCTCTCTCCAGGGCTAGATTAGCTTCCTTGATGTCAGTAATCAACAGCAAATAATTTTGGGGACTTAACTAGCAAAAGAAAAACTCTGGGACTAGCAATCACTTTGCTCAAACTTTCTGTAGTTTCCCTACTTTTATGTCCCTGGTTTTGCCCCTTCTTTCATGTTGAAAGGTCTAGTTAAGTGAACTTGTTAATTGACTGGACTGTTTTCATTATTTTTGTGCTGACTATATGAAACCTCTCTCTTTTTAAGAGGTAAATGAGAGTTCAATGTAGGCAAGAGCAAGAGTATGCTGTCCCTGGTTGGCTTCCTTGTAATAAACTCTCATAACCCTCTGACTGGTAGCACTTACACTCCAGAAAGCTGCCCTTTCTCCAGGAACTGAAATAAATGCTTTGAAAGTACCAAATTTTACAAAATGTCTGCAGGGTTTATTTCCAGTTGGTACAATGGCAAAAATGAGACACAACTGAATGCCTGACACTTCCAAATTGATTGCATTGACTTCTGTACCTTTTCACACCCTTCACTGACAGACACAGAAACTGTGACAGACCCAGGTCAGCCTGTTCTGACCACTGGTCTGTACATCCCTCTGAGGGCACCTTTGGCTCGGGCATGGCCAGTGATGGTGTGTAGCACCACTCTAGTGAATTCCAGCTGGCTCCAGTTCATGTGCAAAGGCCAACGTGTGGCAGCAACTTAACAGAGGAACACCCTACAGCATCTGAATTCTGACAAAGCTGCTTTTCCTATCAAGAGATTAATTTACTGTTGTGAAAGTCCCAAGGTAGCCTAGAGACATAATGAACATAGAGAATGTGTCAATGAAAAGTCATGATGCACATAAAAATACAGAGAGTCTAAAAAAGATAAATTGGATCAGCACAATAGTTGCAGTTCCTTCTAATTCAACTGCTTTGACAAGGGTAAACATCCTAAAATACTGAAGCTCTAGCAATGCAATTCTTATCAAATAAATTCAGCATCCATCTTGCAAATCTCTTTTTTTTTTTTCTTCCTCATCCTGTGAATAACCTGAGTTAGAACAGCTGGATAGGGAACCACTCTGTCTTACAGATGCTGCAATTCAGATTATATTTTATTAAGCTGAAATGAGAGACATAGCAAACTCTCCTAGGGAGTTCAGAAGTTTCCACCCTTCTAGTGACTGCATACTGTACAGGAAATGGAGGTTAAAAAAAATTACAAAAAGTCATTCAGGGTATCTCTAATAGATCCATTGCCTTGAAATAAGTTCTCATCTCAGAAATCCTCTCAAATGAAAGAATCAGGGAAGCCTTTTGGCAGTTCTTGGTATTTGTCAATAAATAAGAATGGAGGAAGGCAGCTAGTTCTGAGCACTGGTGCTGTCTCTGTCAGCCTGCTGGCCCTATGCAGGATACTACATTGCACATCTGTATTCAAAACTAAAGTCTCTAGGCCTCTGCCTGCTCTAAATCCTGCATGGATGTATTTCTTTCTTCTCTTACCACAACGGCTTTCCCCCATAGACACTGTCTTTTAAAAAGTGCAATATTCACCATGCCTACAAAGTAGAATCGCAAGTGTTCCATATTGTCAGCCCTACATGCAAACAGACAAGAGCATTATCAATGTACTGCTTTCATCTCACTAGAGTGATGTCAGATAAAAACTCAGCACTCGCCTGAAACCAGAGATGCGGGTTGCTCTTGAACACACCAAATCTTTCTCACTCTGGGAGTGCAGCTGTGCTAGATGCTGCAGTCCAACCACCTGGACTCAAACTAGATCTTAAAGAGAGAGCAACCTTTTTCCTCCTCCTTCCTCCCCTTCCTCCTCACAACTATTATTTAAAAAAAAAAAAAAAAAAAATCCTCAGCAGTAAGTCTATGCTGCTGGCTCTTGAGAATAGGGTTGTTTTGGCAGTTGCAGATAATGACAGCCACTATAAAAGAGATGCTTTATACTCAGTTTATGCTTTGTGAGGTAATTCTCAAAAAACTCAAAGTACTGGGAGTGTTTAATCCATACTAGTGCCAGAATGATCAGTTTCTTCTCTTGAGTGGTGAGAGAGGATTATCTGCGAAGCCGAACGCTTCATTTTTTGTTTTCTTCAGTGTCTGAATCATTAACAGGTGTATGGTTGAGGATTAGAAGGTCCTTCATCATATTCTCATTTCTTCTAACTGCCTATAATCTACCTCAAATTGACTATTAGCTTCACATACATTAAACAAGGCATTGTGTAACCTCTAAAAAGGAAGGAAATAATTGCTTGAGATTTATAGATGGGATACTTTAAACATAGATTTCACTTAGCCTGTCCAAATTCATAAAGCTAAGACTCCCCAAGGTCTGATACACAGTTTTTGCCCACCGGCTTATACTGAAATTGCTTCACACTTCTGTAGGAAATTATGTAGCAGGGTTACTTGGACTTCCTTATGTTTGTCAGGTACTTCACAATCTGTCCATGAAAAAAGATGTTGTGGATGTTAATATAGTTTATCTATTTTACAGAATATACACAAGATTGAAGATATTCCATTCAAATACTTCTATTCCACTTTAAATCATTAAATGCAAAAATCGTGGGCGGGAAGCTGTATATTGTGACATTAACTTAATTGTACTTCAATTGAGGCTCAATTAGAATAGTAAATTAGTTATGCTACAAACTGGCATGCTGTGCAAAATATTTTCTGTAGTTCTGTCTTTGTAGAATACAGACCAAAAGTAGTCCATGATAGTCACTCTTGCAAAAACTCAGCAATGTGTAGGACATAAATTGAGCGATATAGAGTACTGGTGAGGTTACATTATTACAAAAAGTACAACTATATTAACTCTTGCAAGGTTGGTAACTAGCAGGATGTTCAGGAAAACTAAATCCATAAAACTTAAAGTATCTTAAGTATATAGTTAATAATGTAGATTTCAGATTAATGTCCTAGAATGTCCTTAAATCGACAAGAATTTCTGATTTAGCACTCTGTCCATAATATTAATATGCATTAATAATTGAGAATAATTATCAACACTTATTCTGCTTCTTTCTTCCTGAAAACATATATATAGTTAACAGTAGTGTCATTGACTTAGTCAATGTGGTAACACAAGTAGTCAGGAAATCTGTATTCATTAAGTTACATTTTAGTCAACAATGGTATTTGGAGGTTGGCTGCATGATGAAACATGTCAAATCAGGAAATACAACAGATAACAACTCTGATACACTAACTATCTAAGCTAGATAAATGGCCAATACAGAAATAAAGAGGCTCAGTGATAATAAATGCAAATCCATGCACAATGAAAATCAAAAAGAAAGTGTTTGAAAGATACTACATTGACTTGGTTTACAATGTTGAATCTGAAGAAACTGTAGAAGTGTAAAATAGAGTTATATAAAAGGTGATATAAAAAAATGCTCAGGTTTGAAATTTTATGCTTCAAGAAAGTAGCTGTTGTGCACTTCTATATTCACATTTGAAGCAAGAAGCTTAAGAAATAAAAATCCTACATACAATGTGTACTATATTTCCATCTTTACTTTTAATAAATTCAATTTTAAATTACAGGTAATTATTAGAAAAAAATGTAGCCTGCAATTTTACTTAGTTTCGCAGAATTAATTCTTTTCTTGCTGTTATTTTAGGTCTAAATATTAAAAAATATTAAAGAAGCATTAAATTTGTAGCATTGCTTCAGTGAAGGCTTTCTGTCAGTAAGTATTAACTGACTCATTTAAGTACTTGGAGTTTTTATGCTCCTTTGACATGCAGCCAATAACCAAATTCCAAAGGACTTCACCCTGGCCCTTCTGTCCTCTTTGAGTGCTAGAAATGGCTAATAAAATATTAAGTTGAAACCAACTCACAGGGTACTATCTAGACAGAGCATTCAGTCGCATATTTGACATATTCAGCAAGGGAGGCAGATCTTCTGCATCTAGATAATGCATTACATCTGATGGAGAGAAATAAGGTTGTGGGGGAATGGATTAAGATCACTTGTTGCACTGATATCTTTGGTGTACTTAAAAACATGTAACAAAAGTAAAAACACAAAACATTATGGGCTAGGACCTTCTGATTCTTGTGTCAACCAGATGTTTGCTGGCTCTGTCTATTTAAACTGAATGCATCAGTTTGGCATGTGTGGAGGAGAGGAAATGGTTGACATCAGTGAAAATGTTGCCTATAGTGGTCTGCTCACTATCTTTCCCATCTGAGGCTGCTTACCCTTTCAGAAAAGCTAATGTGAGCTATGGTTTGTTCTGAGAGATGGATCTGGAAAAGGCCCAAGCTGTGTGAGGAGGAGTCCTTTTCTTCCTCCTAAGCCAGCGGAAGATTACAGGCTGTGTAGACCATGACCCTTAGATCATGGCCCTTAGATATTCCCTTGTCCCTCTCATTCATACAGGATGCTCTTGCTGACAGATTATTTACAAGACAGAGGGTGTTGCAAGTAGAGGAAGAGCAGTGGCTGAGTTCACTGCCTCGCAGGAAGTCCACAGCCCTGCTCAGTGCTTCATGAAGGGACAGCATGAATGTTTGCTCTGTTAGGCCAGGGCATGCAGCAAGCTGTGACTGCAGCTGTTTGTGATGGTATGTGCCAGGCTTAGGTGAACATCCAGATTTCAGAGTGTCTTCGCTCTTCAGTTTCAGTATGTTCCTAGGAGAAAGCTGGTTACACTGTACCTGCTTTCTGGAGATGTAGGTGCAGCATTATATCCAGCCCTTCAGGCCACTTTCACCCTTAGAGACGTTCTTTCCATTGTGAGAGCTTCAGGAGCAGAGGAGAAGGGTCTTTTCTGACATTCAGGCAGCACAGAGAAGTTGTTCAGTAGGGTTATATTCAGAAAGATTGTGAGATGTGCTCAAGGCAAGGTTAGTACATGATTCCTGGGGAAGGGCAAATGTTCAGATGGACAAGGAGATCAGAAAGAACAATGAAGAGGCAGCTTAGGCTGGGTGTGCATTTCATATTAATTTAAATTAAATATATTAAGATCAAAGAAAGGTATGAGGAAGGAGAAAACTGAATTTAGAAGTTGTTGAAGTCTTAGCCATCCTGGTCTAAAACCAGGAGTAGTTGGACAAATAGACTACACGGGGTTAAGGAAGAAAGACGTTGGCATAAAGAGCTAAGACATACCTTCCTGTCTTTTCCATGCTGCCCAGTTTTATTTGCACCATGTTGTGTTCTGATGAATGGTGTCTCTTTCCTGCCTGAAAAGTCTTGGTCTACTTTTTTCATTTGCGAAAGATGCTCCATATCTTTGATCAGTCTTTCTTCCCTTGATTGTGCCTGCTCTAGTTTGTCCTTTCTGAGACAAGGCCAAGCAGCATGTTATATTCTGTATATGAGTGAACTGTAAGTGTCTATAGTAACATAGGAATGTTTTCTATTATGTTCCTTACTCTTTTTCTAATAATTCCTAATATTCTACCTGCTATTTTGTCTGTTGCTGGTCCCTGAGCTGGTATTTTTGTAGAACCGCCTATTTCAAAATACTTCTATTGAAGAGTAATAGCCAAAGTTCATCACTGCAGGCATAAAATTAGGACTATTTTTACTTCGTACATCACTTCACACTTGTAAAAAATTGAATTTCATATACCATTTTATGACAGGCTATAATATTGCCATGTAATTCTCTATGGCTGGCTTTAGTTTTTACTATACTGAAAACCACGTATCATCAGGAAATCTCATCTCACTCTCCATCTTCTTTTCTAAGAGGCTTTTGAATACATTAGACACCACAAGTGCTAGTGCAGATTCTTGTGAAACTCCATAGTTTCCTGTGGAAAATAAATCCTACTCTATTTTTTAGGAAGTTATTTATGAATGTGAATGCCTGCTATTTTTTGACCTACTAGTTTTTTATCCCTCACTAACTTAAAACTCAGAGGGAGAAAAACTTGTCATAAGTTATTTGGGGATGCAAGTAGCGTTTATGAGTAAGATTACTTACATCTGTGTTTACTGACTCCTTGTGATATTAAACTGAGTATAATCTTTTCCAATTTCCAGTCCTTGTGAGATAAGTTAACCACTGCAGTTTTACCTTGACTTGGTTAGAGCTCATACTTGTCTCATACCTTCTACTGGTTTATTGATTTATTCTAAAACCTATACTGGCAAGTAGATAAATCATTCATAATGTACCCTGTTAAGGAAGGTTGTCTCACAGTAGCATCCTTCACACTGTAAATGCTGTTGTAAGAATACATTTAGTCTTTCTGCTATGTTGTTAACCTCTTTGAGCCTTTCACACTTTCATCATAGTCTGGTCTTCTGCAGACTTTCTGCTCTTAATGCATTTGAAGGAGGAGTGCTTTTACTCATTATGCCTGTAGTACATTGTTCTTTAAAGTCTTTTAGACCTGAACTGGTATACTAATACCTTTGGCTTGCCCAAGTTCTTTTTATTGTCTTCATTTGTACCAGACTTTATCTTATCATAGAAAGTCTGTATTTCTAATATTCTAGCAGCCCATAAACCATTCCAATTTCTTTAGTTTTCCTCAACTCTTTTTTCATAGATGTGCTTTTTCTGTTCCATTGACATGATGTGTTTAAATATTCCTGTAGTCTTCAAATCATGTACAAGAATTTCTGTTTTTTCTTCTGATTTTAATTTTCTGTTAACAAGCTTCATACTCTGTAATTAAAGCCCTGCTGTAATGGATGATCTCCTTCTACAAGCAGCAATGTGTTATGGGTGTTAATGTCCTCGGTAGGAACATTTTGAACCAGGTGCTGTTCATGGCTCAGGAACAAGTAAAGAATTGATTCTGTTCTTGTGTATTTTCTGACCAACTGCTCCAGTAAACTTTTTTGCAGGGGTGTTTTACTTCTTTTTAATATAATACTAGTTATAGGAAAACTTGGAAATGTAACTAGAAATATAAGGTAAGGTTCAACAAGGGTCCTGAGAAATTAGATAACAAAAACACCTTGGTTAGACTTTTTTTTTTTTTTTAGTTGTGAAAATACATTTCTCAAAAGCCCAACCAAATGATCTCATGTGAAACAAAGTTATTAGCTTTCATTTCAGACAATTTTTCTTGAAGATAAAATTGAAGATGATCTTGAGATGAAAAGACAATTTGAATACAAATCTTTAATTAAAAAAACTTTGAAATTAAATACTTTGTTTAGAATCTTTTTTCAATTAAGTGAAATCCAGACAAATTAATAAGCATTCTTTTTGTTTCCACTGAGCTTGTAATTTTTCCCTTTTTCTCCCTTTTTTCCTCCCCCCAACATAATCTATATTTAATGAAAATTACTTAGTTCATGCCTTTCTTAGGTTCTGGCAGGGATTAAGAAATCCCAGTGTCACTATAAGCTCCACTTCATCTCAGTACCAGGTGTCTCCTGAAGGGCTGACATGCAGCAGGTTGCCATCCTCATATGGGGAGAAGGTGGCTGTCGGCTCTTGGCAAGTGTGCTGCACAGGAGCTGTGCCAAACTGTGTCTCGTTACCCCAGAGACCTCAGAGGCCTCTGCAGTGTGCTAGGTTGCTGCACAGCATGCCACAACCGACGGGGAGGGTGAGGTGGTTCACCTCAATAATTATCTGGGGAGCTGGTGATCCAACCATTGATTATAATGTGAGTATGAGTGAGTAGCTACTGGGTTAGCGCTACTAACGTGTGGCTTTGGTACATCCCACTTGTGGTGACTGGCTTTCCAAAGATGGTTCCCCTTCTTTAAATTCATTAAGCTGTTTAAACTATACCTATGCTTCCTTTATTTGTACAATGATACTGCTTTTTCTGAGTGAAACAAAGGTAATGCGATCAGTGTAGATCACTTGGTTTTAGATTTTTCTCTTCACATTTTTTCTTTCATAAGGCTCTCCAGTCATATTGTGAGAAACTGCACTATAGACTTGACTCAAAGATTGTTTGCAAGGACAGTCGCAAGACCAGGGTTCTGGAAACCCCGACTTGTGAAAATGCCCTGCCCATGAAAACGTTCTGCCCAGACCTGCCCCTGCCCCAAGTGCTGGGGGGCACAAAGAGACGTGCCATTGCAATGGAAACCACAGCCCTCAAAGGGGTATTTAAGGAGGACCTGCAAGGACAGGAGGGAGAGAGACAGAGAGGATGACCGCGTGACCACACCGCATCACCGCTGGAACAAGCAACTGAGACCTCCTCTCCCCCCGTCACCGTCGCCTCGCTGCAGGACCCGTGGTAGTGACTATTCTTGCTGCCCTATCCCGACTCCTTGCTTGATTTCCATCTTTCGTTCCATCCTGTCCTATCGCTATTCTCTTTATTACTTTTCCTTTTTGTAATAAAAGGTGTTCTGGGAGTGCAGCATTTGACCTCATTTTTGTCTTAATCTCAATCTTGGGATCATATCGAAACCTTCCCTGACGTCAGATCAGGACATTTAAATCATCCCGACGTCGGATTGGGACACATATTCTCTGGTTCCCGATTGAATTGGTGCTCTATTTGAAGTTATGCAGGTGGCTCTTCCTCTTTTAATGGTGTTTGAGGAGAATGGTTGATTAGCCCTTCTTTCATCTGCCACCTCTTGCATTAGATAAATGTGGTTGAGTGGCTGTAGTATCCTCTCTGCAAAATGCTTCTTATAATGTATAGAAGAGGACAAGTTTCTCAGGAATGACAGAACTCAATGTCAGACATCAACCTGATACACCCTGTTGTGATGCAAGTGCTGCTTCTCTTTACATAGTGAATCAATCAACTGAGGAATGTAATCAATAGATTGAAAACCAGCCTATAAATTACAGTCCTGACAAAAGTGGTATTACAGCATCTTCAGGAAGAGCAGAACTTCCTCCTTCTGCCTGATAGTTCCACTTTATAGAACCCTAAAGAAAATCCAGAAAACCATTCAGTATAACCACTCTAGAAGTAAGGGATCTCTCTACCAAACTTGTTTCCAGAATCATTTTTAACATGTCCACAAGCCACTGGGAGAATTCAAGCCCATGCATGAAACTAGGATCAGCAGCAGTGCCTATACTGGGGATTGCATGTGTTGAGTGGCTGCTCAGTTGAGTCCTTTTCCTCACAAACTAGTCCAAAATAACAATGTTCCAAAGGGTTTAAGGGGAGAATCCCTTTTCAGATAATTAATATAAAGTGGTTTAAAAAAAAAAAAAAAAATCCTCTTTCTTCACAAGTGCCATCCCAGCCCCCTCCAGAAAGCATTAGTCTGACATCTGCTACTGCTGCTACTCTGCCTGTTATTATTTGTCTTAGAGCCTCTGCCCATTCTTTTGCTTCTACAGCTGCTGCTGGTGTTTCCTCTTGGTGTTTCCTGCCTGCCTGGCCTAAATTCCATCTGACACCCTCTTGCCCCTCTGGCTTTATGCCCAGCTGGTTAGGAGCTGGCATTCAGTTGACTGCAGCACTCATTTCTGCAGTAGGAACATAAAATAATATTTGGGTTTAATTTTCTTTTGAGGAGCTCTTCAAGATCCTTTCATGAAGGTAACATTATTTTTTCATGCTGACCCTTCAGTTTGATCTTTGATCTGCAGAGAATCTGGTACCCGTGTGAGAATTGTCAATGACTATAAGGACTGCAAAGAAATTTGTGGCAAACTTCCTGCTTCAGAAACCATGATGAGTTGGTTTGGTTGGGGAAAGTGGTGGAATTGACAGTTTTTTACTTTCCCTTCAACAGTTTCACAGTCAAGATGACTGCACAATCTTGCTCTGGCAACATCCCTGATATCTCTGGTTTTTGTAGCCACTTACCAGTTGAGAGGAAAAATCTGAAGAAGGAATCTAGGCTATGCCTTCTTCCTTGTTCTTTCAGCCAAATGTCTCTCTTAAGAACTCCAGAGAGGAAGTGGTCCATGTTGACTCCCTCCTTCACAGAACTCTGGGAGATGCTTATTTCAGTCTTCAGGAAAAAAAGATAGAACTTCTTAAGAGCTAATGGCTGTCTGGGCCTTTCCATCAATAAAGATAATAATTATGAACTAGATATACAGGAGAAGAGGCAAGTAACTGAAAGTGCAGTGTCTTCTCCTTTGTCACCTTAAATTTGTCAAATTTAAGGCATTTCAAAATATAGTGCTGAGTTTAACCATAATATGGATGACAAGGCCAAGATCTTCTCTTTTTTAAGAATGGACAGATGAAAAATTGACCTCTGGAAGATGAGACATTCAAAAAAGTTCAGAGCTTACAGCAAGAACTTATCAGCAATATCCCCATATTGCTGGTAGGTGTGAGTTTTTTTCTAGCTTTATTAGATCACCTAGGAAACATTCCTGTCTTCTCTACTAAGATTGGTCCCTGCCAACATGCTGAAGGTGGGGAACCTGCTGATCTGATTATTTGGGAAAGACAGCTTTTATTTTTTTTCCTGGAGTTACCACCTGTATTCTATTAATGGACAAAATGGACTTCTGATGTAATATTATCTTTTCAACTGTGAAATAGCACCTATCTCATATTGAGTTTTTTATTTTGGAAGCAAAATAAATCCTGGAGGAAGAACTGACTTAGCTAGACTGCAAGTAACCTTATGTTGGCTTGTGCACAGAAAATAATGGCTTTCTAAAGTGACTGGAGTGAAGCACTACATCTACAATTTCACGCTCCCCATTTGTCTGTCATCTAGATGCTGAACATCTCTTTTCACTGGATGGTTGTAAGATGTTATCTTAGGAGGTAATGCCATGCAGTCTAATAAACATTTTTATTTAGATTAAAGTATTTCCTGAACAGCATACTGGGACCACTGGTACAGTACAGAGAATAACAGGGACAGATTAAGTCTGAACTGAACACAAAGAGTGATATTCTAGTTGATGCATGGAGAAAAGAACTGTTACCCTCTCCCTTTCCCCTGAAGTCAGCTAGTTAGATGTGTTGAAGGAGCTGAATGCAACAAGAGACACAGATCTGAAATGTGCAAATACCAGATTCTATAAAGAAACTATTTCCAGGTGGAGGGATCAGTCTGTTCAGAGGCACAAGGTTTGTTTCATGCAACTGGCCTTGAATGATTATTTCTCAATGTTTTGCTGTTATGCTGCCCACACCACAGCTAAGCAGTACTTAAAACATTCTCAGGACTAAGAAAATAATGAACATGGAAAACTAGGTTTGAACTTAGGGGGCAAAAATTTGTAGCATGTAAAGCATATAATTGTTATGTAATTTTGTGTCAATACAATGTGTTGGGGAAGAGCAATAATCTTTTGCCAAAAAAGCTAGTCATCAAGAAGACCAAGGCTTGTGACCACTGTCACGCAACACAGGTTCCTTTAATCTGTATTTGCCATACTGAGATCTCTATCAAAATATAAGAAAAATACTGCAAAGAAAATCTCCTAGCTCTTAGGAATGTTGAGTAAAAACCTGAAAACATAATATATTGGTAGTAGTGCACTGCAGCCCTACAGAGATGCTTCTGGTGAACTTCCACCAAAGCATTTCTTAGTGACACTCCTCCTTCTCCATTTAGTGTGTTCTTGGACAGTGTATGGGGTTCAGAGGTAGGTGCTACACAGGAAATTATATTGCCTGTCCCAAAAAGTACGAACGAGTACAAGAGGGGTTAATTTTAACTTCTTGGTTCATTCTTAGATGGTATCTTGGGAGTGTGCTTGACAATCTTAACTTGACACCTGTGTGTGTATATATATATATTTATTTTTATTGGAACATAGAATTACATTGGATTTTAAGTGATTCCATTTGGTTTGTAAAATGATATTTTGTTTACATTGGTTCTTCTGGTTTGTTTTCAAAATGTTGTTACAGTGAGTTCTTAAATATTTTAATTAGCAGCACATTAAAAAATACTGTTTTGAGGGAATTAAGTCATTTAGAACTGGTTAATGCCCTTCTGTATCTGTTTAACCTGAATCTAGGCTGTTAATCCTGTTGAATAACAAAAACACTGAGTTTTCCCCTCCCTGATTGTATACTCAGATGCTTGCTAGTAAAGTGCACCTTGAATGTCATTCAAGGGAAGAAAATATATATTTCTTTTATAAACCTCTAAAATGTAAATTAATTCTGCTAGTGTGTCAATCACGTGGGCTAGTGGAATATCTGAAATTCCTCAGGTATATAGTTCTGTTTTATGCAGTATTTCTGGTAATGTCCCATGAAACACACTCAGAATATCCCTGCTATAATATGCAAAGTGAAAAATGTTTTTATTTTTTCCATACTTCTAAACACTTGAATGTATTGATATTATTACATGGATTTTAACATCATGTATTTAAAAAAAAAAAAAATCCCCAAAGCCCTTAGGTTTCTTCTCATTGCTTTTATTTAACATATGTCACAATTTTTGAGACCACAGAAATACCTCAACATACAGAAATGAATCATTTATGGCAATGCCTGCAGATGTAGCCATTCAGAAGTCATATAGTACATACATACATACATACATATATACATTGTACATATAATTTGGTTTCTGTCTGGCCACATCAGGTGCCACTTTCTCTTAGACAGGCATTTTCCTTCCATTTGCTCTTCTCCGTGGTTTCCCCTTATTGTCATGCTTTTTGACGCCAGTGCAGGTTTTGACCCTCCATCCAAGTCTGCTGAGTTGTACCCCTGCCTGTACAATTGCCTGGTTTGCTCCTTTTCCACACCTAGGTGCCAATCCTCTTTTTTGGGTTAATCCTTCTCTATGTTGATAGGCTAAAAATTTGTATCATTTCATTAGATCTCTTTAGCCTGATACTGAGCTGAGAAACACCGATTGAAATCCCTACTTCCCACCTTTTCTGCCATTCTTAGCAAAGTGAACCTGTGGTGTCAGCATAGCATTTGAGCAGAAATATCTGAACAGAGGAATAATTTTTATGGACAAATGAGAGCATCTTCTGTTACCCTTGCTGCTCTCTGGCATCCTCTCATCCAACTCCCTTTTCCGAGCTAGATAGTCCTACCACCTACCTAAGCATCTAGAATTCAGACTTAATTTCTGTTTGGCTACAGCAGCTCCTTGGAAGAGCAGCTTTCTATCTGGCTTTTTTTGTTGTTGTTTTGTTTTGTTTTTTTCTGACTGTGCTGAGCGCCAAGGTTCAGTATCTGTTGCCTAAATCTTGTTGGTCCATCACATTGCCCAGATCTGCAATTTTGCTGATGGCTTGTCACATGTTTCAGCTCTGTGCTACTTCTTCCTCTATAATCCCAGTGTAAGTGCAATTTTCCCCACTTAGAGTCTCCTAGATAAAGGAGCATGAACTCAAAGCCCTCAACTTCAACTTATTCCCTGATGCAATTCAAACTGCCCTTCTTGTTTGTAGGCTTCTCCCTGGGATTTCTTGGGCTAACTCAGCCTTGCTAAATAACCTCTTCTCTTTGCTCTCCTCTGTTCAGCTAGAAGTGGCCTTCTCCCTGACCCTGTTGCTTCTGCCACCTGGAGCAGCTTTCCTGTGTCTTGCTGCCTTTCTGACTCACCACCTACTTTTCAAATGCCATGTGAAAGCCTATAGTTTCAACCTTGCCTTGTAACAATCTGGAGCAGCTTAAGGAAAACAACCTCTGGCTGTTACCTAAAGAGGATTCAATAATTATTTCTTTAACCCTGCTAAAGTAAAAAGGTTGGCCACCAAAAACAAATACAAGGAGGACCCCACACACATTATCTGTATTGGCTTTGGGTTTTTTTATCTGTGAGGTAACAAGAATAAAATAAGACCTTAACAAATTGCCTCTAATGCCTGACAAATAGCACAGTACAAATACACACAGAGTTTCCATGCAAATAAACCAGATTTGTACATTGATTTTTTTTGTTTTTTGTTTTTTCTGCAATGTTCCTATCATTGTTCTCAATGTTCTCAATAATCATTGAAGAACAGGTGTGTAGTAGGGGGTGGGAAGGACAGAGAGAACTCTTCAAGTAGAAATATAGTTAAATACCCACCAAGAATACGATGATTGGAAGGACTGACTTGATGCGAGTTCACAATTCTGTACTGCTGAGATGTAACACTAGAATTGCTTTAAACCCACTGCCCCACAGCAGTGAAGTTCTCCCCGGTGCATCACCATGGGACATGGACGTGCTTTGTAGGTTAGTTCTTACATGAAATACTTTCCGTATCGTACTCTGTGGCGGTGGATGTGGCACGACCAGAGACAAGGGAGCACAGGACAAATTTTCAGGCTTCAGCACAGTTAAAGGTAGTTTTACTAAAATGAATGTGACAGGCAAAAAGCATTTGAGAACCTGTGTCTGTTAAAGTCCATGCTAAAACCCTTGAGGGCAGAAGAGGGAGAGAAACATACCCTGGAGATCACAAAGTTGTTCCCAGTGCTTGTGTCCAGCATCATTTTTCCTGACTCCTTACTGTTTTCTTTTCTTTCTTAAGGGCCCATTTTTCCTGTAACTTCCTATATTTTTCCCATTGCTGCTTGTTGCTTTGCTTGTGAATGCTCATCCTAACCAGCCTGCAGAACCTTCTCTCTGTATGCTTGGGGAAGGCAACGCCCTGTTTCCAGTTAGCAACATAGGTTGGCTGCAGAAGCCTTTTTCTAACTAGAAACACCTCTGATGCTTATTATTTGTATTTGGTGCCTACTGTCCCCAGTCAGGCTCAAGAGACTGCTGTGCTTGGAGCTAGATATACAGATCTTGTCTTCATTAGGAAAAAGATGGTTTAGATGTCTTACTGAAGTTCCAAAAGACTTGAGCTTAACACAAATCAGTTGCTGTTTTTCTAAAAGCGTTTGTTAACTTTGAATAGCTAAAAGAGATTAAAACACTTGCTGTCTTTAGTAAGACGTTTAAAATCAGGAAATAATTGTGTGGCTCAGCCAGAAACCGCCAGACAGACTCTACAGGCAAGTCGTGTAAGCTCTTGTTTCTGTTACTGAGGCCTGTTAAGATTTACTTTCCATGCATGCAGAACTGCTTTGTGTGAGCACATGGAGGTAAGCTTACCTCACCTCGTAAGTGTTGCATAAGATAGAGCAAATTGGTAAAATAGGACTTGTAACTTTGAGCAAGTTCCTTATTTCCCTAAACCTAATTCTTTGCTGCTATTCACCCTGTACGAGTGCACAATGGATAGGAAATTCTTTCGCGAATGTTGACATAGCCACAGCTTTCCCCTTAGGCCACTTGGCAGAGCTGATGCAGACGCACATCCCTGCTAGCTGGGCGCCCCTTTCTGCCATTCTTCCCACATGCACTTCCTCCAGGGAAAGGGCTCCCGTACCAAGCCTGGGCGTGGTGCTTCATAAATGTACCACGTAATTCTGGGAGCAGAAAGGAAATATGGACTTCAGCTCAGGCCTACGTTGCAACATTTTATTTTCATCGCTGATATTTGTTTGATAGTGTGTGTTGTTAGCAAATTTCTCATATAAGCAGGAA
>NW_010297761.1:22251-24234 GCF_000700745.2 Antrostomus carolinensis | reverse complement strand
GAATGTAATCTCATTTTTAAATAGAAACTTATCTTAGTAAAGTTTTATATGAGGAAGAAAAATATTGCAACTGCAAGGGGAGAGAAGAAAGGTGTCATCGAGTAGATCTGAGTGTTAAAATAAGGTATGTGTTTTGCCCAAGGAGTAATCCATTTTTTTCTGCAACAAGCTAGCCAGCTTTGTCCAGATAGTTTATCTGGACAGAGTAACTGTCCTTCAAAGTATGATATACTTCCTGTTATCTTTTATTACTGCGAGCATTGCAACCATTGATGTGAACAGTTGTTCCTCTACCATAATATCCTTCATGTTATTAGCCATAATATATGCCAATCTATCTTCCTGATTAACCTTAATGTGAATACAAGTCCTTAAAATCTCTTTAATGTCTTCTTTAGATACTTCAATTACCTATTCTCTGAATTAGAATTAACTTATATACTGCCATTATATTTAAATACATCATTTGTGTCTCTGTGGGTAAGCACTAGTTTGGTTGCAATTATTGCATTGCAAGCCTGAGGCTAGAGTGAGGTTATTGCTTAAATACTATATTAAAGGAAGGAGGCCATTTGGCTCATTTTGTTAAGAATCCTGGGGCGATTATTTGTGTAAAACCACCAAAGGCTCATACAAATGACACCTGTATAAGCTCCAGGGAGAAAGTTCCTCTCAGTCCATGCTAGAAACCCCAGCTTGAGTATCATTAGTGAAGTAGGAGAATTGCAGAAAACTTCCCTCCTAAACCTCTAATAACCTAAATCTCTATTCAGCAATAGCTGAAGCAGCTAAGAAGTATCACTCATCACTGTTCCAAAATCTAAGGGGAGTTGGGCGGGTTAAGAGGCTCTTGGAAACTTTTGGAATCATTGTTTTCATGCTTTAAGGGTTATATTTAACCTTCATTAAATGTTCAAGTAAGCGAATATTTTGGTTTATTTAGTGGGGTTCAGGTTGCTGTACAGACCACCACTCATTTCGCCTTTAATCTTTGCACTTGTGGAAAACGTTTACTAAGTTCAGACACTATTTAATCTCTTTCTTTTAAGTCTGCTATCTTAAAACCAGCAATAAAAAAAGCAAACTTTAAAAGAAAGTGCTATTTTCATCTGATATAAACAAAAATTGTGTTAATATTAGCATTTCTGAATACCTAGGAAATTATCAACTTCTATTCTGATAGCTTGTACGTGATCTGTGTGTGCTGGGAAAATTCGCAGTGTACTATTGGATTCCATGTGCAGCAGCTACATGCAGTGGGGACCTGTGAAACCATCCAGCGCTACCTAGCACACAATTCATGACGTTCCTTTTTGGGGGGAACCTGAAGTGGGATTGTTCACAGTGACTCCCGCCCAGGGCTTGTCCTAGGATAAAAGCTGCACCCGTGCTGTCCCAGTCAGGGTTTCTGAAAGGAACATAGCAAGGTTTGGTTCCTAGAGGTCCTCAGCATTTTAAATCTCTGATCAACTTTGCCTGCTGGAGTAGGATTTGATGGTGTGAGCTTGCAAACTCAGAGACATGAAAGAAGTACTGAAATTCTTTTAAACTAGCTAGACCTGCTTTCAAATATCTTGCCTGGTGTTTTCATCCTGCCAGAGATTGAGAGCTGTGCAGCTTTATATCTCACAAGCAAATGACAAAGCCATGATTCTTGCCCTGAAGCAGCTGCAATCCAAGACTCCAGTCCTGTGATCAGGCTGTTGCAAACCGCCACCAGCCCTCCAAGGGCTCTGCGCTAGTACTGCGCTCAGAGCGCACACTCTCCATTTTAAGACTGGGACTGCAGAATGTTAGAGCCAGATTTCTTAAGGTAGTTGCTGGTGAACTGCCACAGGCTGGGGAGTCTAAATGCCTCTAGACGCTAGCTGGGAGTTTCTGAAAATAACCCCCAAACTCTTCATTCAAAAGTAACATGACACTCTGCAAAGTTTCCTTGTAGCCAGTGAGAGCTGGGATCTGCCCTCTGCACGCACACGGGCT
>NW_010297761.1:279-22236 GCF_000700745.2 Antrostomus carolinensis | reverse complement strand
GAGCCAGCACGCTCTGGCGAAGTCGCTGTGCTGGAAACAGCATTCTGCTCATTCTTCCGTGTATTCGCATTAGTGATATTTTCCAAGGTGAAGACAGTCTGTACTAATGGAGAGGGAAAATAGTGGGTGAGGTTATTTTGGCCCATGTTATTTAGGAAGTCAGACTACATGTTACGTGATCACCTTACAATCTATAAAAATGAAATAAAGTACTAGGGCTAGTGGAGCTTACGCTGGGTCACACATCCATTGAGACTATAAAAGAGTGTGTATGACAAGCTTGAATACATACATGCCACTTGCAGAGAACTGCTATCCTCCCTGGTACTTGAGTCTCCCATTTTACTGCTCCTCTGATTAAGCTCGGGTCTTTCTAATGTTCCCGTACTCGCTGTTAATTACATGTGCAGCGTCTGAGGAACTTCCCTGGAACTGCCTGGGAGTCAAGTTCAGCTTTTGTGTAAGTGCTGGCAGGCGCTGGGAGCAACTGGCTCTGGAGCCGTTCGGAGCGCTGCGATGTGTGGATGTAAGACATATGGCAGGGAGGAGACGGCTTTACCGTGGCGTGAGGCATGGAGGAGAACCCCCGTAAGGCAGCCTGCGGTGTAGTGCTGAGCTCGGCTGCAGCCGGGGAGAAGAGGATTTTGTCTTTATTTTAGGCTCTGAGTCACCCTTGCAGCTGGCTAGTTTTTCACTTATAAGAATGAAAATCTAATAAACCAAAACAACAATAACAAAACCTTCTAATAAACAAAATTGTTCCCCATATAATCTCAATATTCTGTCTCGCTTCATCTTCAGTGCTTTTTCTGCACTTCTAGAGATGTTTGTGATTTCTTCCCTGATTGTGGACAGTGTTATAATTAGAGTTGGGTGATTCTTTTCAACTTGCTATTATTATTATTTGACAAAAAATGCAAGTTCCAAATTCCTTTCCTAAATTTAAAAAATGAACAAGGGAATAGATTTTTTGAAAAATATTTCTTGCAATATTTAAATAAAGTTTACATTTCTTATTTGAAAATATAGTTTTATTTTTAAATCCAAAATTTAAATGTAGATAATTTTACAGACTGGCAAAAACTACAAAATTTAATAAAAGTTTCACTTTGGGTCAGACAAATGGAATTATTTAACCCAGTTAAAAAAAAAAAAAAATATATATATATATATATATATATTTTCCATGAGCACTGAAAAAAAGTGAAAAATTTATTTATAAACTTTTAGTTTAGTCAGTGAACAAAACTTCTTTTGTTCTAGTCATCAATCTCTGGAGCTAGTGAGTTGATAAATCTTCATTCAGCTTCTGTTCAAATAATTAAAACACATTTTCTCTATATTATGTTTCCTGGTAATATGATAAATTAATTTTTACATAATGCTACTTCAGGATTTATAAGACTGGAGGCAATTAATTCTAATAAAATTTTTTGTTAGTGACTCGACATCATTAATAATTGCCCAGGCTAACAGGTGAAGTTCTTCAAAAACAAGGATAGAAAGAATACATCAAAAAGATCTTTTTTTTCCCCCCAATTACTTTTATTAACAAGTATTAATAAAACAGAGATTTGAACAGAAACTGCAAGCCAAAATAAGCTCTGTCCTGGCAGGAGTGGGCACTGCCTGCAGCAAAGGTACGCTGACTTACACCACCTGGCAAGCTGTGGCGATTTGTAAAGATCTCTGCCACAGCAACAGGGATGTAAGGCACTCTGGTATAAATTTCAAGGAAACAGATTGCATGCATGAATAAATGATAAAATCACAGGTATCATGTAGAGCCCTCAGCTCTACCCGTATCCTTGCTAAAGTCCGTACAATCAGTGAGCTGCTCATTACCTGTTAACTATTCTGTCTCTCCTGTATAATGCCTATTTTTAGCAGTAATTGCTAAGTTCACGAAAGCCTCAAAAATACCTCTAGTGATCAAGTACTGATTATACACTGGATATGAATTCAAAGGTCCTGTTCTGTAACCTTTATTTGACTTTGAAATGTGCATACCATATCAGGCAGCTTTTGAGTTTAATGCAATCTGTTTCCACTGAAGGAAAGCAATACTAGAAATATGATTACAGTAATTGTATTATGAACATGGTATTGTCATGATCAAGTGAAGGGCTCCAAAATGTAACTGATAAAATTGTAACTTTGACCTCCATCTTTAGCTTAAAACCTTGACAGAGTTCAAATATCACTGTGTTAGCCTCATTAGCGCAAAAGTGGGCCTAATAGTTTGATCCCTGCTCCCACGAGTCACTTCACAGACAATATTCATGTAAACAAGAGCTTGTGGGTGGGGAGAAATAGAATCCATCTTTTGATGTCAGTTTAGAGCATAAGAGACTAAATCATGCGCCGTCACAGTTCCATCAATTCCCCAGAGTCGCAGCAGCACAGAATTCGATTCAGAATTCCTGTGTAAACATGCTGGGGCAAATTCATGGTTGATGTAAATTGTTGTAACTTCCTTGACTTTCTCTGACTCACTGAAACCAATGAATTTAAGGCGGTTTATGCCATATGAGAATCCATCCCCTTCATAAATATTTATGCAATAAATGAGAAAGTTATAGTAATTTTTAAAATACTTCAATATGGTGTACAGAACATAGTAGACCCCTTCTGCTTTATTTCTTATCCTCTGACTTAACTCAGGTCCTAATTTGAACTCAGCTAAATATGGAGAGAAAGGTGTAAATTGTACCAGTCCTGCCATTAGCCTCAGTTTGCAGAAGTGCCATTGATACAGACTTCTGCATTTATTTTGGATGGAAAGTGTCTATTTAAATTGTGAGATCAATCATCAAATTAGATGTGTGACTGCACACATCGTTCCAGTGTTTATTTTCTTTTCTGGCACACTTGTGGCTCTTTGGGTTTGAAGAATGTAACTCAATTGGAATGAGCCTCAGTGATAAAATGGTCATCACATAAGATGTCTTTGTGTTGTTTTGAAATGTACTATTACAAGGCATTTTAATAAACTTTGTTTTTATTTTTCTTGATTAATAACACATTTGCTTGTGAATTTTCTGGGATGTTTGATTCATGGTCTTTCCTTTCTTTTCCTTAGAACTCCTTGGTGGCAGCAGCCTACAGGAGGCCTTATGGGACTATCCCGTGGCGATCTGACCTGGTTCTGGCTTTGTCCAAGTAATTTTAGTCGCACTAACACTTTTGACCCCTGGTGTCATTGATAAGCTCCAGAGCACTGAGCGCTGGGTCAGAAAAGTTTTGAAAGATTTACAGAAAACTAAATGCTTAAAGCCATGTGATTGATATTTATTTGGTTTAATTATAAATATAGAAAATAGTACTCCATCACTTTCTCTTCTCTTTTTTGCATACTCATGCAGGTAGAAAAGTTGTTTTATCAATAGAGTCATTAAGGGTGTTAAACATTGTCCACCAATGTAAAAGAGGATGGTTCTGTTTCAATCTTCTCTGTTCAATAGCTGATACGATTTTTACCACTTCCTCAGCTGCGTGGTTTAGTAGAAAGGAGACTGAGCACTGTGTAAGGCATTAAGCAACAGGAGTTGATCGCTTGTAGTAATACGTTTTCACTATAAAGTACTGTCATCTTCTTTTGATTGGCATTTCCCTTTCATAGAATTGTTTGGCTAATGCAATACTTAATAGATTTGTTTCTTTTTTTTTTTTTTTTAGTTGAAACTAGCTTTTATCTTTAAACTGTTTTTATAAAGCAGAAAACTGCATTCCTTTGAACTCATCCTCTGATGTCATAAGAGCTGGGAGCTGACATGACTTACATGCGAAAATACTGACATTTAGAGCTAGGTACCAGCATGTACTAAAATACAGTAATGCATGTTGTGTTCAAGAATATTTTTAACACCTTATTATTAGTGGCAGGCTCTTTGCTTTGAACGCCTTTGATAAGTGAAATTAGCACACTGTTTTTCCAGTCTATGTATGGTAAATTCTTTTCCCTTTTGGGGTCAAAAAATATAAATATTAAAGAAAACTCCAAGTGTCACTATTTGCAAGGTTACAATGTTTGTTATTAGAACTGTGGAATATGTTCAATCTTTTAAGCAAGATAGTATGAGGGACCCATGAAAGGACAGGAAACATCTATATTTGCTGGCAGCATGCCTATATTAAACATATTGCTCACAGTG
Organism: Antrostomus carolinensis; assembly: GCF_000700745.2. Taxonomy (NCBI): domain Eukaryota; kingdom Metazoa; phylum Chordata; class Aves; order Caprimulgiformes; family Caprimulgidae; genus Antrostomus; species Antrostomus carolinensis. The sequence continues at coordinate 18,082 of NW_010297761.1, read as the reverse complement.
CCATCCTGATGGCACTGTAGGGAAGGACAGTTCAGCTATGCAGTATGAAAACATGCCATCATATCTATATTTCATAACATAGCACGTGTAAGTCAGTCATGAGTTGAAGTTAATTAGATGAGGTTCTTGGCAGGAAGCCAGATCTGTGGACAGCTAAAAAAACTGAGGATGTTCGGTGGAATTAGGTCCCTAATCTTAATCCCCTCCCAGGAGAAGCAGCAAAATGCAGGAAGCACTTTGCACAAGGCTTCCTCTGGGTCCCCCAGAGATGTCCCACAGAGAAGCCTGGTTTTAATGCTGCATTCCTTAGCACAAATGAAGCACAGCTTTACATTGTTACTTGTGCAAGACTGAAAAGAGATTCTTATTGTACCCTGCAACATCAGTATAGTGAGGCACTAGGGACAAGTACTTTTTCCCTTATACTTTAATTTTTTAATACAACAGGATTATGCCATACATGAAGACAAAGTGGACCTTTGATCTTAAGTAGCATAAGAAAATTATACAATGCTCTGCTTACTAAAAAGGAAGCTGAATTTAGCACTATTTATTCCACCTACATAGTATTGTATTAGTCCTCTAACTATTGCTTGTATAAACAGTTTTGATTCCATCAAGCAGTTTCACTGATTTTGTTAGTAGAGATCACTCTTCCACAAGTATATAGGAAGTCTGGAGATGCTTTTCATCTCCCTGTTTGTCTTATCCAAAGAAAAAAGATCCAACCAACCAAAAAGCTCCCAACTTTTTATTTTTTGAATCTAGTCCATAGCTCCTGGAACTAACTGAAACAAGATAAAAAGAAATCCAATGCATTTGTAAATAATTCCAATTAAGAATAGCAGATTTGGCCGGCTGAGGATGCCTGGGCTGCGTATGGAAGCAATTCGCCTGGCTCCGTCCACTCTTGTCTGGCCCAACTGAGTGCAGGCTGGTCCCCAAGGTTCCTGCAGGGCAGCGAGGAGGACGGGTAGCCTGATCTCCCTGGGGACCCTCAGTCTTAGGTGTCCATCATGTAGAGCATGGATGGCCTGCTTCCCTTGCCTTGGGAAAGCCAAGGGCCACTGCAGCCCCATCAGAGCGTGGGCCATTAGCTCTGTGCTGCAGGCAGGTTCCGGCCTTTGTGACAACCAGGGGAACCTCACACCTGCAGCAGGGATCTCATGTGCTCATCACCCATACACCCAAGGTAGGCCCAAGCCCCTGAGCTTCATCTGAGAGGCTGTAGGTGGATGCAGATGTATGGAGGAAAGAGCAGGGGGCAGCAACTGGAGAGGGCTGGCCAGCAGGCTGAGCCGTGCAGCACAGCGGTGCCCTCGCAGAGTGAGGGTCAGGAGTGGTGATGGGGCCCCCTTAGGCTTTGCCTCTTCTGTGTAGGCTGTGTTGTAGCAGTGGGGGAGCTGCACCCTCTGTGCATCCACGCAGGAGCATTATGAAAAATAATGCCTAAAAATGGTGCAGTTGTGTGATACAGAAGTTATATTGGTGTTCGTTAAGGAGAAATAATCATTTAAACAATAATTGCACAGCCATTATCAGTCATCTTTACTGATTGCTTCTAGCCAAAAGCAATTATCTCTGATAAAGATTTCTGCTATTTGAAGGCATGCCTGGATTTAAAACCACAAGATGAAGTGATTATATTCAAAGGAAGCTGTTGCTACTGAAAGAACCTACAGAAGGAGGATCTGATGCAGTATTCTGCTCTTGTCTTATGCCCTGTGTTGCTGCTTATACTCATCTAGGTGGACCCGGCTCTCAAACTGTATTCAGCAAGAGGACACAGGGGTGCAGGGTATGCTCACGAAGGTTTCCTCATCCCCATCCTTCTCCCCACACCACCTCATCAGACTTGCCTACTCTTCTCCCCTGGTAGATAAATGGAGGCCACTCAAAAGAAAACACTGATAAAGAATGGTGTTCTGTGAAACAGACTTTATTTTCTTTAGTGTCGTTAATTTTTACCTTGATTTTCTAAAATTTCATGTCAAAGTAGTGTGAAGGACATGAGAAATTTTCATCCCAAAATAGAAAAAAAAAAAAAAAGGAAGAAAACATCATAAGAAATAACCAAATCCAGGCAGATGTACTTTAGCTTTGAAAAAGGAAAGGCAAAAAGAAAACAACTTGTGATATGTTTTTCTAGAAATTGACTGTTTGGAGGGAGAAGAGTTGCTTGTTAGAAAGGAAAAAGGATGGAAATTACTAGGAGAGAAGAAACAGTGAGAGAAGAAATTGGGAACAGAAAGGTTGGAAGAGTGTGAGTGACCGTAGAGATATAGCAGGGCTGGAGCAAATGCACACTGGGAGACCCCATGTGGCTTATGAGTTGGTGGTCTGTCATCTTCTACCTTCCTAAATTCCCTAGCAAAGTTATTCCAATAGGAGGGATGATTTTCATCTTCCCCAAATCACTCATAAAATTTTGAGAAAGAATAATGCAAAAAGAAGAGTGGATTAAGGGGAACAGCTCAGTAGAACTTGCAGGCTTGGTAATTCATAAGAAAAGAAGGTAGGAGAGGTGGAGAAAGGGCCAAAAGCCCCCAAAAGAGGAAGGATGCGTGTCTGTGCTCAGTGGTGGAGGGAAAGGCATTTACACAGAGTCAGTCTGCTGCAAGGGTGGTGGGATGTGCAAGGCACAGGATATAGAAAGGGGAGAGAAGAGGTGGAAAGTCAAGCCTGAACATACTGGTGATGAAAGACCTGTCAGAAGAAACTAATGAGAAAGAGGTTAAAATTAGAAAATGAGAAGGCTACAAAGAGCTTTGAAAGTTAGAAAATGAAGAAAAGTTTTGCAATAGAAGCCTGTGTCTCTGCTGCCCTTTCTTAGCTACTCTTCTCCTGAGAATTAGGGAAAAAGATGGAAGCTTTGTACATGAGCTGAATTTGTGTTTAGATGTGTGTTAAGAGTGATCAAGTATTTCAATCTGGAAAGAAACACCTAGTATCTAAGCTGCATGAAAATAATCAAATCCATTTTGCACTTATGCCATCTCAGAGAAGGTTATAGCAGGAAACACATTTTCTCATTTCATCTAGTGAATCTTACGTGATGTTTTCAGCATCCCCTGAGCTACACATCCCACTGCCCGTGCTGGCGTCTCTGTTCTTTGGACATCCATAAAACCCTGAGAATCCTTTCATAGTGAGTTCTATATAACAAATGTGAGCTTTAGACTTTTCTTGGTAGGTGCATAGCACCGTCCAACTGCTGCATCTTTCTAATACTCTGGGAAGTTTTAACATAGCGAGGAGGATTCTTGGACGTTCCCCTCCAAAAACCCAAAGCTCTGTCACTGGCAGAAGAAGTGCCACAGGCTTTGTCACTGTTGGGCTTTGGGATCTTCTGAGCCTTCCCAGCTCCCACTCTGGCAAGATCAGACCTTAACTTGTGAGTCATCAAGTATTCCTCACTACTACTGCACTCACATGATTCCTCTAAAATCATCACACCTCGGTTAAGCACTGCTGTTTATACCAGAGGTAAATTGGTGCTGAACTGCTAAGCGGAGGGAACTTACAAAGTAGGAGAGAAGTCTGCGAGATGAAGTGCAACCTCCTGAGAGGTACAAGCAACAAATTGCTGTCAGGAATCCTGCTGTCCGTTGCAGTGGATGGATGCATTACATTCAAACATCACTTGTGTGTAGTGAAGACATCTGTGGGGGAAAAAAAAAAATCAATCAAGGCAGCTAAAGAGCATTGCTGGGTTTGCATCCCAGCAGGGAGAACTGGCTTGAATCTTGGCTCATGAAGAGGTGCCTCTGGGGACTGGAAGCTTTTTCTTTACAATTTGAAAACCTGCATTGTGTAAAATTGTTTAATACTTACTATTCAATTGATTTTAAAGTGGATAATCATCCCTGAGCTTTAAATACACAGAGATTGTTGTTGCAGCTACAGATTTTCTTTGTTAATACTAACATTAAATATTTATTCTGGATAAGGATAATCTAGTAATATGGGGAAACACCTGAGATTGAACTGCTGTGATAAGGATCTCTACTATACACTTCTACTGCCAATATTTTCACAAACCTCACTAAACTTAGTGATAAATAATTTTCATTCATTTTCCACTCCTTTTGTCTCACAAATTTGAATGTATTTGATGCACAGATCTTTACAATACATTGTAAACCCCAATTCATGTCTTTAAGGACCTGTACCAAATTGTTTAAGGATTTCTGTCTGACAGAAGCCCTTTTTTTTCCCTCCAGCACTAATTGGGTGGTGATAATTGGATCACTTTGGGAAACACCATAGCAGGAGAAGGCAGCTGGAGACAGTGTGTGAGGAAATCCAAAACCACGCACAGATTTAAAATTTTTTTAAGATACAGCAATACACTGTCTCACTTCAATGTGTACTACCAACAGGCAGCTCCTCTCTCTTTGCTTTCTTTCCTTTTGGGTGGCTTTTAAAAAGACATATAGAGGATAATTTTTTTACTTGAAAAGTGGAGATTGAAGTGATGTGTTTCTCCCCCTGACAATAACATACTCAAGGACTGATGCTGAATACCTTCGTTATATGTACATGAAGCTAGCTGCTTCTTCATCTAGTGTTATATATTGTATTTTTCAATGGGAAATATCTGATAATTGTGGTTTTTAAATGTCTTACTGTTACACCATGCATAAATTTAATGACTTCAAATAGTATTTTGCTCCAAAATTACTTTTAAAAGACCTTCTTGAGAAGGGAACAATTTTGTGCCATTGTTTTTTATTTTAAAAAAACAAAACAAAACAAACCCAGCCTTTTCACAGCAGTTGTCATACATCCTTGTAAGCATCTGATTAGGCTTTTATGTACGTTAAACTACTGCACTTCAGTGAATTATTCTGAGCTTTGATTTTTTTTAGAAATAGTAATTTCTTCCAGTTTTAGTTGCTGTTAAGACCCATGTAAACCTGGGCCTTGTAAAGTCAACAGTAGATTTCCACTTGCTTTAGTGAAGCTGAGATTTCTCTTCCTCAATGGAAAGACAAATTCCTCTTTCAGCCTCGTACAAAAGCCAGAGGTAGCACACAATCTGTCAGAGGAGCTTAAAGCCAGAGCAAGTGAACTGCGGTCCCAGCTTGTTTCATCTGTGTGTGAGGGACATGGAGAAACCGTAGGTGAGTAGAAGAAACTTGTTCTTTAATTTCTGGCCTTATCTGAAAATCCATGTGATCAGGAGCTACCCATATCCTGAATTATTTCAATCCTTAAAAGCAATTGCAGTTCACACAAGGGGTGACGTTTACAAAGTAGTCAGTGCTGCCCAATTTGGTCCCAGCGCTGCCTGCATGCATGTCTAGGCAAGAGTTGTGTACTGTCAAAAAACTCAAAATCCACTTTCAAAAGTGGATTTTACAGCAGAGCGCATTTAACCTCAAACCCAGATTGGCGTGAGGGCTTTGGAGCTACAAGTCTGTGTCCAGCCTCTTCCCTTCTTGCACTAGTTTGTGCTACAGTGTGAGTGCAAAACAAGTAAGAGTATTTACTCTCTTCCATTCAAGCAGTTTAACGCCCACAGAAAATAGCTTTGTAATGAAATCCCTGCTTTGAGTAGGAGTACAGTTTTGACAGCAAAGAATCTCAGTGCTTCTGGTTTTCCATATTCTGTTAGCTGCGTTATGATCCCAGGATGTATACAAAGCACTGAAGGGCAGCAAATACTATTTTCATTATAATACAAGCAAGAAATAACATTTCTATAATTTCCATTGCATTTTAAATAGCTTTTTGATCAAGTTAAATTTATTTGAGATAAAAGAAACGTTACATTGCTGTTCAACCTACAAATGCTCTTATTTTGGTTTAGTTTGTCTTAATACTTCTTTAAAGGCTCTAGTGAAATCTTTCTATAGACTACTGAATATTTAGGAAATGTGGTATGCTTTTTCTTCTGGCTTCCAGTTCTGGTTATCTTCTTTTAAAAAAGCTTGTCAAGCTAGAAAACACAGCCAGTTAGAGAGTGCCTTTCTGTCTAACAAGCCCTTCTTCATGTACTAAACTGTGCAGTAACTATTATTCTTGTAACTGATAAGTGCAGGCTCTGGGACAAACATTTTCTGGGGTAATTATTTGTTCCAGAGCTGTGCATGCTGTCTGCATGTAGCCCTGTTCTCAAATGAGGAATAGGCAGATGAAACCTAATATGTAGATGAAATCTAAAAATAGCATGGAGGTTCTTCTTTTTCAGTTCACTCAATTATGCTGTAAATGGGCTTTAAGTAGTTAAATTGTGATGAAAGCAGAGGAATGCAATGGACATGGAGTATCAGAACTAGGTTGGCTGCTTTTTTCTATGGTTGTTTCTAAACAAGTACGTAAGTCTGGATTGTTACTTTTTTAGCCATTGTAAAGCAATAAACAACAAAGTCACAATCTCACAGGCAAAATGTGGATCTTGTTTTAGAGTTATTTTTCTGTGTGAGTAGAGGACTAATCTTATTCTTGGTCAAATTGTGGCCAGGTCCTTATGGAGGAAGGACAGCAAGATTGTTCCCACACTGCTTAGGACAGCAGTGGCAGGAAATGAAGGGCACTGCGTCTTCATTCCCTGAGTAGGAAATAAACCATGTTAGGGAGCAACATCGAGATTGCAGTGTTCTCTAGGTGTCACTCATATAATCAGATATGGGTAACAGCTCCACATAAAGTTAAAATCAGTTGCTTTTGAGGCCTCATCTCGAGGTGTGATCCACGTTTACTTTGATTACATTTCAATCTGAAGAGGGCTGTGAGGACTGCAGCAGTATTGCAGTCGCCCTTCAGAGAAACCCACAGACTGTGTTCTGCAAGGCTGTCTCACTGCCGGTCACAAGCACCAGTTGTGTCTGCTTTTGCAGTTTGCTATTGTTAATGCGAGCAAGTGTGACAAATACTGAAGTCTGAATAAACATTTTATCTCCCATATACCTTATTGAAGCTTTTAGGCTTGCAATATTTCACACTGAGCTGAGGGTTTTCCTGTTAATATGAGATGTTATAAGCCACCTAAACTTGAAGCTAGCTGACAAGTAATAGACCTTAATCAACACAAACAATTTATTTTTAAGCAACAACAGAGAAAAAATAAGCAATGAGATATGTATTTATATAGTAAATAAAAAATCCAACCACAACAAAGAAAGCCAATAGTAGTGAATTTAGTACACTTTGGTAACTATGGAAGGATCCATACCGATAGGCCTGTTTTCCTACAGAACTGGTTCCAGACAGGTAGGAGGAGGTTGTCCATATCATGGCTGTCCCAGGTAGAAACACACACTTTTGCACCTGCTTTTGCCTTCACTCTTGCAGTCAGATCTGCCATAGGCACGGGCAGCACTGGCGGGCAGGCAGCGAGCTCAGAGACGGGCCAGCAGGACCCTGGTCATCCTCCGCCTCAGCTCTCTCTGGGAGCACCTGAGCCCCCTGTCCTGCTGAGTGCCAGGGCCAGGCTGCCCTGCTCCCCCCTGCTCCCCACCCTGCTGCTGCCAGGGCTGGGGACTCCCCTCACCACCCCTCCTGCTCTCCTGGGCTCCCGTGCTGGCTTGGCAGGGCTCAGGTAGGTGACTTTTTCTCATTATTTTTATCTGATTCTTTGGATGACAACATTCAGTTTCACTTAAACTACTGAGAAGCCTGGAATACTGGCAAACACTTTCAGATGCTTGTATGTATTACATGGGGGCAAATACCTGCTGGGGTGCATTCTGATTTGACAGGCTTCTTAGTATTGTACTGACTTTTGCTTGAAAAAAACCAGCACATTTTCAAAGCTTGCTTGTAGAGCCCTCATGAAATGATCTGGGAACATTTGCTGATATTAAACATTTTCTTTGAGTTTAACAGTGACAAGTTTACTTATCCAAACTCCTTTTTCTGTGTTGCCTTAGCACCTGTTTACATAGGAAGGCTTAAAAAAGCCAACAGCAAATTAAGTGAAGATGTGAACTTAAAACAAATTACTGAAATGGCATTAAAATGCTGTCAGAATTCTTTTTATAATTTGAGTGCTCTCAACTAACTTAGTCAACCTGAAAGTCTCTTGATTGTGAGTAAGTTGGAGACTAAAACCAATTAATTAATTCACTTTAAACATTAATTCAGTATCATTTCTTGAGTGTGTGTCTGCAGGCAATCCTGAGGAGTACAGGCTGCAGAAATGAAAACTAATATGGATCATACTTTCTTTCAAAGGACTTTAGTTCCCCTCTAGGTCTGGTAGCAAGTAGCTAAATTTGAAAAGACCTCAGCAGTTTAGATTTTTTTTTTTAAAGATCTGTTTCTTAGAGTCACAGTGGTACCAACTGTGTGCTGAGCACTCCTTAAAATATGTATTTGTGCCTATCTGTGTGTGCTCAACACTTTAAAATATAGACTTGAGCTCTTTCAAGTTTCTGCAGTGACTGTGTTGTTGGACAACTGGGTTTGTTACTGTCCTCTTACGTAGTCTCAGTATTCTCTTTATCAGATTTTCATTATGCATTTCACCAAGAAAATTAAAGTTCATTAGAGATGTTGTTCATGTCAACTTTCCCAACTATTTCTGAGTCTCTTTTTAATCTAAAGCAGTGGAATTTAGAGAAATACCATGAGCTTTGTAGTAAATCTTCAAAGGAAAATTCTGTTGGCAGAACGTAAGGCACATACTGATCATCAGCATTAGATACTTCTTTGGTATAGTCTGTGCTGTCCTTGATAATATATAGAATATAGCTTAGAGGGATTTGTGATCATAAACACTGTAATATGTGCATCGTGGTGCAGAAGTGTTGTGTGCACAGTTTCTTCTCCAGTGACTGCGTAGAGCTTTTGAAATTCTAATTTATCCTTTTCCAATATAGAATGTAATAGCATCACTGTTTAAAAAAAAAAAAAAAAAAAATTGAATTTATACCAAGTATTTAATGGCAAAATCACAATTTTTTTACTCCACTTAGCAATTTGGCAGTGGAAAGGCCCTACTGTGTTCTTTCTTTGAAGTCTGAAAAAAATCTGGCCTAGGTTTATTATTTGGGGAAAAGAGATTTGCCTTGTGTAACAGTTATTCTCCAAATGCCACAGGACACTCCGGGTGCATTGTGTTTTCCTGACACAAATATTTAGCTCATCTTTTGTTTTTATAGCAATGGCTACTCAGATGAGACTCGTAGAATTTGGAAAGAAAAGGAAAGCACCTTCTAATATGGGATTGTCTTCTCATTAGCCCTACTGATTTTCCAAAAGATTTTGCTTTGTGTAATGCATTATAATTATATGACAGGAGAACAGTGGAGAATATGGCAAAGCATTTCCCATAGGTTTCCTTTCTGAGATAAGAAAGATAAACATTCTGCTTTGCTTCTCCAAGAAGGACAAAAAAAGCCCCAGCCTTCTGCAGTTTCCTGCGAGGCAGTTGGATGTGAGCTGCTTTCTGGAGCTGAGGCTTTCCACTGCCAGACAATGTCTGTGTCATGCGGGGAAACTGGGTGTACAAAGTAAGGAAGCCCCCTGGACTGAGATGTGTGTCCTCGGCTTCCTGAGAATGTGCCTTATCGCCCAAGGGTCCCTACGCACTCCAGCAGCTTTTTCTGCACAGCTCCCAGAGGGAGAGAGCGGCTGTTTATTTTTCCAGGGTGCTTTCTGTTCTGGGGGAAACAAGGGAGGCCTTTAATTGGATCTCTCTTTTGTTCCTGGATTGCTGCGACTTCAACGAAATCAGGAGGAGCAGGAGCAGGACCGAGGTCTGGTTTAGGGCATTTGTAGCTTGACTCTAAATGACCCACCTCTGTTTCAGCTGTGACACCCAGGCCAGGGAAATATTTTGCTTAGACTGGCTTTCCTAAAGCAGGGAGAGAATCTCTAGTTACAGAATGAAGCGAGCAGCAGCAACACTTTCAGTTTGCTCCACTCTCTACTGCACTTCTACAGTCTGAACTGTGCAAAAGGGTCAAAAATGCCTAGGCATCACTTGCCCATACCAGCCAGGAAACATGTTCTACAGTTCCCAAAAAACCTGGTGGGTGAGAGATTTAAAAGCTTTAGAACAATTCAACAGGAGAAGCTGCAAAATTGCAGTAATGCTCCTAGTGTTAGTGGTTAACAAGATCGTGTCAAACGCGGAGGGATGACCTCCTCGATAGCTTCAGAGCTTTGCAGTTTCCTGCATGTTTGCTTTCTTGTTTAACTTTCTCATTTGTAACTTATTTTATTATTCTCAAACCAAGTTTTGTAATGCACTGACATCTGCTGTGTGTTTGACTAATGCAACCACTAAAGAACTGAAACAAACCTTGCAGCCTACGCGTAATGAGACTCAAGAAATAAAATCTAGGAAAAGGGGGAAGGGGAGTGGGAGAATCTGGTAGCTGATTATTAATACAAGGTGGTAAGAGGGAGCAAGCCACCCTGCCCTTAAGGATCTTCTATTATAATTGTTTTATTGGAAGAAATGGTGCAAAGTAAGCTAATTTCAGTCATACAAACAGCAGTTCTATTGATTGACTATAGTTACCAGTTATCACTGTTTAGAAAAAGCTACACTAGCTCAATTTTTCCTCTTTTTTTGGTCTAATCAGGGTTGTGGTGATGTGATGAGCATATAATCCTGATAAATAGTTTTTCTGCCAGTTTTCAGAAACCCTGATACTGAGAGGAAACAGTGTAGCTGAATAACCCCGCTATCTGCACAACAAGCACTGTATCATTTGTAACTGATGTCCGAGATGGGAGCAGGCTCTAACCCGCCAGCAAGTAAGTGTAGGTACTATAGCAGGAGCTGCTGCACAGGAACATCACTTTTAAAATGATAGACCAAACTGTAAAAAGACTCTTGCAGTTAGATAGCAGCAAAACTTACTGATGGTCTAAAGCTTCCCTGAAACATTTTATCTGGTGACTGATTTCTGGCCAGGGCATGAGGTAGCAGAGGTTCTCCATGGCAGCGTGGGACAGTCATATCACCACTGCCTGTGAGCGGAAGGTAAAGCCACAGGTGGCCTGTGCATCGCTCAGACCCAGATCCCAGCCTGTGCTCCTGCCCAGCATACATTTCAGCTGGACATTTCAGAGATCCAGGGCAGTACTAATCAGAAATCTTTTATCAAAACAGTTTTAAATGAGAAACTGACCTTTGCCCAAAGGAATAGTTAGGCAGTTTTGCTTTTTATCAAAAATTGATGATATTTCTAATGAAAAACTGAAGGCAAGCTGGAATTTTTTGTTACATTATTCAGCTGAAAATAATTGTTTATGAACACTTTTTTTTTTTCCAAAAACAAAGTGTTGTACTAGCTTCAGGGAAGAAGTCTTCTACAACAAAGCCTGAAAAACTAACAGTCTCTCTGGAAAGGATGGAGCCTCCTAACAACTGGTTTCTCAAAATACAGAGTTACACCAGCTCCATGAATCAATGAGTTATGGGATTGTTCCTCACATTAGTCCTGCTATAGGTAATGTTAAGGTAGTAAGTCTCTGAGGGAGGCAAGATTCTGTGCATAGACGCTTGAGCAAGAAAGGATAGATGGCCTTACTACTTTTTTTCTATCCCAAAGCTGGATTTAAAAACTTGTTTTGTAAATGCGTAGTTTACTAGAAAAACTAGGCTTCAAATGTGTCATAAACCGTAGTTTCTCCTTTTGTTAATTCCCAGCAAATGTACAAAATGGCTGCAAGGCTGTGAGAGTGCTGAATTAACACCTCGCCCAACAGAAAGAACTGAAACAGAAAAGTACGTTTTCATTATGAAGAATCTTAAACAGTAGGGGAAATCCTGCTCCCCTTGAGATCAAGAGGGAAATTCCTTTTTAGCTTCAAAAGAACCAAAATTTAGCTTTGTATTATTCTGAAAGCCTGTTTAAAAGCCCTGGTGTTTCTACCACTTTGCAATCTTTGCAGGGAAAAGAGATACAGCTCTTTTCATCCATGTATCAGTTTTACAGGTCAGTAGAGGGTTTGCTCCTGGGGTGCTCTGGAACCTTTCTTCAAGGACATGTAGCATTAAATGATTGCTGACTTTCTCTCTTTCTTTTTTTGGTTTCAGTGGGAGCAATGTCTTCCTTGAAAGTCTATGCTGAAGTGCCCTTCATTCATTATTTTTAATGCTTCTTACAGTCAAGCTCTAAATATCACATTTTCAAACTGATACGTCTGACATTAGCAATCATGATCAGTATTTAGACCCATGAGTTTCCAGGTGTATTACCTGATTCTGAGAAACCACATGTACAAAAACATGACATTAAATGACGAATGGAGGATCCAATAGCAAGTAAAACTCAGCTTTATGCCTTCCAGCTATGATGCTGTGGCACTTGAAGTGCCCAAAATGAGACATGCTGCTCAAATGCCATATATTAATCGAGTCATAATATCAACTAGTAGAAACTCGTGCTTTAAGGAGAGTTATAATTGTTGATGAAGGTGAAGCTGAGTCTATTTCTTCTCATTGGAGTGTAAGCCATGTATAGGGCTACATATGTTCAGAGCTGCTGCTGAACTGTGACGATGCTAGGATACAGAAAGCACTAAAAGCTAACAATTCACTCAAGGCAAAAATCTAAAAAAAAAAAAAAAAAAAAACAACCCAAAAAAAACCCCCAAACAAAACAAAAAAACCCACCAGCCAAACCCCTTCATTTCCTCTGCTATTGATTTAAGTCAGATAAAATCAAAGTTTAAAAAATACAACCTTTCACCCTGCCCATGAAAAATTAACTACAGGAGAAGAACAAATTTTAAGGTTTTTTGAACTATTATTCCAAATATCTGCTGAAGATTTTAGCATACATTCAGTGCCATACATGTTTCCAAATTTAGTGGGCATTGGGAGAGCTAAGCCAAACACGAAGCTATTGAACAGAACTGGCTCAATACAATATTTAGTCATTTACACTGGCTAGTAGCCTTCCTATGCAAATAATATTATTTCATGCTTAATATGAGACACCTATGGCACCGGGAAGGTGAAGATGGATGATACGGAGCTGACTAGGTACCTAAAGGGACAAGGAAGGAGTGGGGGAGACAGATTTATTTTGCAAATAATTGCATTTTGTTGTTAACTAACATAAGTGATGTTTATATTCTGAGCCCTGCTGTGGGTATCGTGGTGATTCTTATAGGCCCCAAGGTTATTTATCCTCAGTCACACCAGTGCCTTTGGTCAGAGTTCTGCAGGAGCTTCTCTGGCTAAGGTCTCTGGGAGACAGGCTGAATCTTTGAAACCTGTGGAGTTCCTCACCCATCCCCTTTCCAGTCAGCATCATCTCTGTGGGCTGTGCTGGCCACCCCTGAATCACACCATCAGGAACATGTTAGTGTGTCCTGACCTCCTCACAGAGCTATTGCTGTCTGACCAGGTTGTGCTGGCTGGCTCCGACAGAACCTTCAACTTGAACCCTTGGGTCATGGGGTGCAATTATTTGTGCCTAGTATAGGTTGGACTCGCCTGTGGGCCTTCACTTCTTCTGACAGCTATTCTTATAATGGGTGTATCTCTTTTATATGTTGCAAGGGATAGCTACAAAATGGATTTAAAAAAGGAAGACAAGTTAAAATGAAATTATATGTAAGTAAACAAACTGTAATAAAATGAACAGACTGAACTTTCATCTACATCTCAACTGGATTTGAACCAAGCCCCTTCTGAGAGTCTAAGAAAGTTTGGTTAATTATTTTTTTGTTTGGTCTACTCTGCATTTCCTCGTTCTCATTGCGACCAAGAGTAGAAATGATGGAAAACTGTGAGCAAGTCTGATATGCTGATTCTGGCTGGGTCAAAAGTAGGACAGGCTGGAAATGTCATGCAAACTCCTATGTTTGGTAGATTTCCAGTTCAGGTTTGCATACTCAGAAGGTTGGAATAAGATTGAGATAAACAAAAAGCCATTAGGGTGATTGCACAGACAAAAATCAACTTCCAGATTTTAGGTGGCTGAGCTCAAACTGAAATATTCAGCTTCTTCAAGGTTTCTATTCTTGCTGTGAAGGAAAATTTAAAGTTTTGGGATTGCATTGTGCTTCCAAACCCACTGGTTGGTTGGGACAATGCAGGGACTTAAAAGGTGTCTGAGGGTCAAATCCACCTTCCACTGGCACCACAATTTATGTCTCTAATGAGTGCATTTTTTTCAAGTTATACATTCAAGGTTCTGAGGGACTGTATGTAATCTGAAGTTGACTTTGGCTAAAGCTTAGTTCTTTTCCTCCAGAAGGAAGAAAATAACTTCCATCACATCATTTTTAACCTGATTCTCTAGAGATTATATGTGGTTTGATCCAACAAAACCTATTTATATAATTTGCAATCTTATAATCTTTTCAGAAACATAGTAGTTACATTTAAAAGGAAACAAACTTGTGCTTCTAATTGTTTTAAAGTGCAGCGTGTACTCAGTAGAGGCACAGCTGAAGTTGGGAGGGGGTAGATTGTCAAGTGCACCAGTTCCAACTGGGGAGCTTAGAAAACAGAAATGGCTTTACTGTTCCAGTTCATGCAGGCTGCATGTACATCAGTGTGGTGATGCCAGGTATTCCTCCTGAATGTGGGCTGCATTTAACACTTCAGGTTTTTAAGAGGGGGTGGACGCAGTTTGTAGGGGCATGGTAGTTCTCCCTCACCTTAACTCTGACCTCTGGATCTGGCAGGATATTCTCTGAGTGTTTCAGCCAGGGCTTCTATTCAATAAGCAGATGCAGGAAAAGCTTGTGTGTATATGGAGTTGTTCACAAATTGTTTATATAGGTAACATGTACATAGACTCCAGATGTGAACAGTCTATTTTAAAACAAAAGCACCCTGTTCCTGGATAACCTAGCCCTTTCTACAAGTTCTGGAAGACCTTGGGACCTGACTACTTAGCTTTAACCAAGTCCAACTGCTTCTAGTTGCTCAGAAATGGAAAAGGAGAGTAACTTACACGGTCCTAATGCAGATAGCAAAATCTGAGTATACACCTGGGTTTTACAGTATGTTGCTATATCTGTATAGCTTTGCTTCCAGGGCACCACCTTCCCTCCAGGAGCCTGCAGAAAGTGGACAGAGAACACTGAACATGCCCCGTGCAAACTTTCAAGAAGCCGTTAAAGACATAACTTGAATTCACAGTACACAGATGGGCTGCCCAAATTCAGCGGCCTGAGTGAATCACCATGAGCTACTCACTCAAACTAAAATCGGCGTAGCTGCAAATGTGCAAGCATGTCCCCATCTGGCCAGGTCTATCATAGGAGTAGGAGTAGGAGCCCCCAGCATGAGATTGAGCATGAGTATCCCTACATACTGCCACAGCAAAGCGCTGCCGGTACGGACACAGCTAACTAACAGTGTCAGCTGCTAGAGCTTACTTCAGCCTCGAGCCTGTTGTACAGGCTCTCCAGAGGACAACAGCTTTGCCAGTATGACAGTCTCTCTAAAAGGGCTTTCGTCAGCAAAGTTTTATCTGGTGAGGAGTCGCTCTTCTCCCAATCACTGACACTACAGTTACGTTGTGTTGTTATGCTGGCAGATCTATGTCTCCTAAATTTAGGAGTTGCAACTTGTAACCAGAATAACCTTTTCAAGTATTGTTTCCTCAAAGCAGTAACATCCTAGACGCTGGGTGAAAACAGACTTGAGTAGATGATACGAGTTCAGACAGAATCATGGCTATAATGTGGGACCCATATTCTCAGAGAAGTAATAGAAGACAAAACTCTATTTGATGTCCCTAGGTTGGTTGGAAGAATTTTTCTTTAAGCCCCTTTTTTTTCAAATAATCTGAAATTTGTGTCATTTTCCCTGCTTGGATCTTTAATAGTACAATTTTTGAAACAGTCTAAACAAGCATGCAGATTTTTTTATTACATAAAAATGATCTGTTAAACAGTGTATCTCTGTAATAATAATGGGAGAAGCCTGTTTTGGCTCTAATTTTGTTGTAAAATGCTATTAATTTGCAACTTCGGGGTGATCTGGACATGAGCAAACTTGTACAGTTTGGGGATTTTTGTTCCCTTTTATTTTTTTTCCCCCCATCCACGCTTTGTAGAAAAATAAGCATCAATTTCGAAGTGCTAGATAGAGCAGCTTGCTTTGGAAGTTGTCAGACTCTGATACAAACGATCTTTGCCTTGAGCTTCCTAAAGAGACATAATTTCTGCTCTGTCTAAAAAGAGGAGGCTGGCTTGTTTGTTTTTATTTGCAGCATTCGGCAGCATTGCTGTAGGCCACTAACTGCAGGATGGCAGCAACACACAGGATTATCCTGCAGAGCCGTAACTAGTGAATCCATAACAGCCAACCTGAACTCTGCTGCGGGCTGCCATTTAATACCACAAGAAACTGTTTGCATTTCATCATGTAACCGGTTGTGTGAATTCAAGAACCTTCCCTGGATCAGGCTGTGTTTTCAGATGAAAGAAAGGAACTACCAAATGGTAGAGTGAAATACATCGTTTGTTTTCCTGTAGGCCTGTCCTCTAAGCATAAACAAATACACCAGTGAAGGCTCTGGCTCAGGCTACAGAAAAGAAACTGAGTAGAGCAGAGATGGGAAGTAGGAATATGAGAGGGGAAAAAGGTTGCGGCTGCCTTTTCTCAGGAGATAGATTTTGATATCGAGGCAGTAGCAACAGGCTCAAAATGATATGGGATGGTGAAAAGTATCTTCATAGTGTCAGCTGAAGGAAGAAATCTACTCTCCTGATCCTAAAACCTTTCCCTGTAAAATTCCCATTGGAGTGGGTATAGAATTGAGCCCATTTGTGACTTTTCCCTCAGGCTCTGTTAGATGGGCTTTTATTCAACATGATTTCAGTCCAGATCATAATAAAGTTGCTCTGTTCCTCATGAAGCTCACATTATGGATGTACAGTCCATGGTCTATGGACTGCTTGGTTTTTCCTGTAAAAACAGAAATCCTTGTACGGCTGGGAGCTTGTAAAAACAAGCCTGAAGCTACCACAATTTTTAGCTTTGCCGTATAAACGAGAAACTAAATTCTCCACTGCAAAACATATACGCACCTATATGTGCTCAAGGTTTTGACAATGAGACTCATTCATGCAGAAGACGACACTTTCCAGGTGAATATTTCCTTGTTCTGGCGTCACATGCCAAGTAAGGTAATTAAAGAGCTTTATAAAATGTTCGGGACTGTGCTGCTGGGAATACTGAAGAGACGGGAAAGTAGGATCGCGTGTGTTTGTGGTGTCCCTAGACGAGCGAGGTGATCTGCAGGGCAAGTGAGAGATGAGGTTCCGTAAAGGAAAGCTTTTCAAGGCAGAGTTTGGGGTCGAAATGGAGTGACACGCATGCAGTTGTCTCACACAATGGTTGCACTGAGGTGGCGAAGGTTTTTATTGCCGATACCCAGTGCCGTGCCGCTAATCGTCACCTCCAGGATCGAGCCCTGCCCTCAGGTGTCGCTTAGAAAGGGAGCAAAGCGGGCGCTGGAGAGGAAGCGGGGCGGCGGCCGGCCCGGCCCGGGCTGCCCGCGGGCTGCGGGGCTGGAGCAGCCGGGTCCCGGGGGCACCTCCGCGCTGCTCTGCCCGCGGGCACACGGAGCTCCCGCGCGTGGGTAACACAGGAAAACACCTCCGTCTTCCAGCCTTTTAATAGGTTAAATCTGATGAATTTTCATTGAGGCCAGAATATGTTATTTCCCGCAGTGTTCTGTCAGTTCTCAGGAGCGGTGGGGCGCAGGACAGACCCTCGCATGACGAGTATACGAGTAGCCGTATTATCCTGTGGTTGTTGTGGGAACAAATACTCCACGATCTTAAAGACTAGCAATATGTGGGAAAATAAGAGGAAAAAAGGGAAGGAACTATAAATACGTGAAACGGTAGCACGGCGACT